>NW_007410676.1:0-635 GCF_000475195.1 Diaphorina citri
CTTTCTGTGTCCCTCATAGAAATCCAGAGGCCGGAACTTCTCCCCCACCCAGTATAAATTATTAGGAAGTTGAATCCTATGTACTGTGTACCTAGAGGTACCTACCACCCAACCTACATATAGGTACCTACCTATGTACGTATACATTAGCTATGTACCTAACGCCATCTAACTATAGCTTTAGCTATACCATCTCCCCTGTTTTCCCTATGACAGCTATGAGCTTCGTCAGGTTTTACACTTTCCTACACAAAGGAACAACGGAGTTTTTTTTACAATTTTTCTTCCTCGTTTTACACCTTTTTTTCTCTCAATATTTATTTTTTATTCTCCAAAGTGCAAAGTCGTGTCGTTTTTCATAAATCATAAAATGTGACACCAGCGTCATGCTTCAAATTTCAAAAATTTTGCTCTTCTTTTTCTTCTTCTTCTTCTCCTTTTCTTTTTTTTCTATTCGTTATTGTCTCTAGAAAAGAATAGAGAGGTTTTCTAGCCAGTCTAAAATACTCACAGAAAAGAGATTTTTTTTTGTTAATTATTACAGGAATTTTTGCCAAATAAGATGAAAAATTCTTCCAAATATTGGGTCAATTTTAGATTAGGTACTTTCATTTCGTTTCAAAAAAGTTCTTTCG
>NW_007410677.1:0-635 GCF_000475195.1 Diaphorina citri
CACGGTGTTTTTTCAGTCATAATTAAAAATACTAGAAATAGGTAGAAATCAGGGAAGACCATTCAAAAAGATGAAATTGAAACTTTCGCAGCATTAAAAAATATTTGATCAAAATGTAGCCAGCAACACGTGATTGTCCAGAATGCCCAGATGGTCACCAATCCAGATACCAACCATGTGAAACGTTGCTTAACTTTAGTAATCCATAGGGAAATGGTGCATTCAACGTGCTCACGCCGCGCCGCAGGCTATTCAAATACTGACAAATGGGGTGTGTTCACTCCAAACCATTCTCAACTTGGGAAACTAGATACTTTCGCTTATCATGTTTTCTGACTTACCTTGATTTAATCCAGTTCTAGCTTCTAATACTGTTCACTTGAAGATGTCCAGATACCACCTGTAGTCCTGTAGCTGTTGAATGCAATAAATTATTACAAAATAGAACATAATGTGACAAGTCTTATCTATTTCCGAGTAGGTAGGTACACAGGTTGTTTCTAGTTTTCTAGGCAGCCACACCTGTTAATTACCAAGTATTTTTTTTATTAGAAAACCCCAAGCAATCAAATTGAATAGTATAAATAATAATGGTAATATGATAATGAATACAAATGCTAATAATTCAACATGAT
>NW_007410678.1:0-635 GCF_000475195.1 Diaphorina citri
AGAAAATACATTTGCAGGTGAAATAAGGAAAGACAATATTTGAAATCAAATAATACAGAAAGAAAATGTTGCGAGCTAGCGTTGAAAAACAGGAAAATATTTACATAAGGAGAGAGAAAAAAAAAGCCATAAGAAAAAAGCAAGGTGACAATTTTCCACCAGAATACTATCTTTGTTGTGTACAATAAGTAAGAGTATAGCATTATAGGTAGTAGGTGTAAGTAAATTCCATTGTGTGTGGTGAAGCTGATAGCCTCTTCTTTGGAAGATGTCACAGAAGTACGAAGTGCCTCTACAATGCCTTCTAATTTCTATTCAACACTGGAAATCTTGCCACAGCTGGATACTCATTTTTAGAAATAATATATGTAAACCTACCTGTGTGCCTGTGTCCCAAGTTAATCAAGTTATTGAACTAATCATCCCATCCTGAATGTTAACCATTCCAATATCAAACAACGTGGCCAATAATCCAATGGTTATTGGTAAACAGAAGACGTTGGCTTCAGACAATGAAATGTGCACGAGTAACGAGTAACGAGTAATTCACAACGAAACGACAATCCTCCCTACAACTTTCCTTTAACGACAAGTAGTTGGACAACTTCCAGACTTGATACTTCTTACTATTTGTA
>NW_007410679.1:0-635 GCF_000475195.1 Diaphorina citri
ATGAAAACTGCCGTATACGAGCTTCGCTGGTCACATGTGGCCCGCGGGCTGCTAGTTGGAAATCGCTGACCTATACTTAGAAGCTTAGAACAGCTTCCAATACTGCAAATAAATGAGACTGAAGGGCAAATGGATTAGCCAGAAGCTTGAAGTCAGAAGGTGGTAGAGAGATTTAGCTGATGTGTCACGCATGGCGACAGCAGCTATTAGTCAAATAATGCCACACACTGCTACATGGGACCAGAAAGACCAGTCATTTGAGACCTCTTGGACCTCACTCCTACTGTCAGTTATGGCCGATCTTACCACTAAGAGTTAACACAGTGTCACGGGTTTTCTTTGACGTCACCCATTTGATTTACACAGGGCAGTATTTCTTAAACTCACGTCACGTGAGGTGATGGTAGTGTGGCTGTGCTGAACGAAATTACCTACAATATTATGGGGAAACTTTGAGCTACGTATACATCTTTCTGACTCCCCATGACTTGGTAGTGTGTAGAGTTTTTTGGTGTTACGTAGGTATCCAGGTATAATGTTGGGATGACGCCTTTCTGGGCAATTCCTTCAATGTCCCTGAGAGGTTTAACTGGAAATTGGAAACAATCTACTCGAACTCAACACTAACTAAAGGA
>NW_007410680.1:0-635 GCF_000475195.1 Diaphorina citri
TCCTGTCCTATTACGCAGGATTATAAGTGTTGTCCTTAATCTCTGTGCTCTTGTTCAGATAGTTAATTTTCATTTTATGTAAATTCCATGTTGAACTCTTCTCAAAGCTTGTTTAAGGTTCATAAGATCAGGACACATTTAGATTTCAAATTCCATGTTGCCCTATATGATGGACACTGGTTTCTTTCGATTCTGATATTTTCGTAATTCCTAGTATGTATAATCAATTTATGACTAGCAAGGAGTACATTATTTAGATGGGTTTTTTACTTTCTATTTTTTTCGCACCCAAGCACGGGGATAACCGCAATCGGCTCGTTTTGAAATGAAGTTAATATCTCTGTTGAGGCCAGTCACACCTTTCACACTTAACATGCTAATGTGGCTCCATTAATGGGCTCTTGTAGTTCTTTATTTAACGTCTTGCTTTGTGTTAATTAGTTGCGAATGAATTATTCAATAATACACCATAGTACACGATACAAATAATGTTCCACTATTCAACTTTTATGTTCACTACCTATGATTGCTATGAAAATTGCATGATGGAATTTCTAAGGTATTGCTATAATCTCGTAGGTATCGCATAGAGATTCCTGGTGGTCAAGATTCCTTTTGACCTTTACTGATTCAAG
>NW_007410681.1:0-635 GCF_000475195.1 Diaphorina citri
TTCTTCTTCCTTCTCCTCCCATTATACCAACGTATTGTTCATGCAATATTCTTCCCGGAATTACGAGTAAGTCTAGTAGGTAGGTACCTATCTCTTGTTGCAAAATCCCTCCAGTCTCTCTCTCTTTTCTTCTCTTACCTTCCTTCTTTCCCTCTCCTCCTCTCTATTCTCCTCCTTCTCCTCTCTCCCTTTATAAATTTATCACCCATTCCCACCTCCCATTTTTCTATTGTCTCCCCATACTGTCTGGTAGTCTGGTGTACTATGGATAGTATTTCATGTCGTTAAGTATTAACATCCCTCCCATGTTACCCTAACATAGGTATCCTGTAGGTAATAGTAAGTTATCTTGCATGCTCTTGTTATCCTGTAATTGTAATACATCATAACTTCCCCTTCCACTCTCCCTCTCTTCCATTGTCTCTCTCTCTCTCTATCTATTTCTCTCTCTCCCACTGTCTCTCTCTCTTTCTATTTCTCTCTCTTTCTATTTTCCTCTCTCTCAATCCCTCCCTCCCACTATCTCTCTCTGTCTATCTGTTTCCTCCCCTCGCTCCTTATCTCTATCTCTAATTTCCTCCCTCCCAATATCTCTCTCGCTCTTTATCTATTTCCCTCTCTCTTCCCTATACATT
>NW_007410682.1:0-635 GCF_000475195.1 Diaphorina citri
CAAAAAATGAGTAATTTTCCAGAATAATTTGGAGACTAGGTTCAAAAACACAGACAGCCCTGTTAAGAAGGTTACCTATTTCTTAAACACCCTGTATTCAAGAAAGGGGGCGTGGGACTTGATTTCCATTTTTATAGGGAAGCCAAGAGATAGAGAAAGGCCCCTACTGAATGTATTGTGAAATGTCTAAGCCATTGCAGGGAGCTCAGTAGGGTCTTTTTCTTTCGGGCTTGAAAAGGATCAAGATTTAAATACATGTCGGATCTGCAAGACCTTTTGATTTATTTGGGTGTCTTAAGAAGAAAAAAAAAACCTATGATTAAAAATTAGGTTACCTATAGGGCAGGTCCTACCATTTGTCCTCCAAAAGTCCTCTCTTTCTCTCTCTCCCTTCTCACTCTCAATCTCTCCCTCCCTCTCCCTCTCCCTCTCTCTATCTCTCTCCCTCTATCTCTTTCTCTCTCCCTCTATCTCTCTCTCTCCCTCTCTCTCCCTCGCTCTCTCTCCCTCGCTCTCTCTCCCTCGCTCTCTCTCCCTCGCTCTCGCTCTCTCTCGCTCTCTCTCTCTCTCTCTCTCTCTCGCTCTCTCTCTCTATCTCTCTCTCTCTCTCTCTCTCTCTCTCGATTTCCCTGTCG
>NW_007410683.1:0-635 GCF_000475195.1 Diaphorina citri
ATTCATATAGTATTATTGGTATTAATAGATTATCAATTGGAATACAAAGTTTTAATAATAAATATTTAAATATACTTGGAAGAACTCACGATAGTAAACAAGCAAAATATGCTATAGAAATAGCAAAACAATATTTTAATAACTTTAATTTAGATTTAATATATGCATTACCAAATCAAACATTATCTGAATTAATGCTTGATTTAAATTATGCAATACAATATTCTCCGCCTCATCTATCCTTATATTCTTTAACAATAGAACCTAATACTTATTTTTTTAAGTATCCTCCATTATCTATGCCAAGTAATGATGAAAATGCTGTTATGCAAGATAAAATTACTAGTTTATTAAAAAATAATTATTATAAAAATTATGAAATTTCTGCTTATTCTAAAACTGGTTATGAATCCCAGCATAATCTAAATTATTGGAAATTTGGAGATTATTTAGGTATTGGAGCAGGATCTCATTCTAAGTTATCATTTCCTAATTATATAATTAGACAAATACGCTATAAAAACCCAAATATTTATTTAAAAAATATTTTTTCAGGTAATTCTATCGCAAAATCAAAGAAGATAGAAAAAAAATGTTTAATATTTGAATTTATGTTAAATGCATTGAGATTAAAA
>NW_007410684.1:0-635 GCF_000475195.1 Diaphorina citri
GTAACAGAAATTTCTGAAAACTTTCAAAAGTATCTTAAAATTCGTCCAAACTTTATGATTTTTTTTTTCAAGTGTTCTGTGTAAAATAAACTAGTTGATTTACTTGGATTTGCGAGTGTTTTTACAATGACTTCAAACACCGGTCGTATTATTTGTGTTTCTAACAGATTGCCTTTTGTGCTGAAGAGGAAAGAAGATGGGTCACTTACTAGGATTGCCAGGTAAATAATTATCTACCAGATTGTACTCAGTAGGTACCTACCAGATTGTACTCGTCTCTCTTAATTTTATTGAACTTCCCACTTGATTGCTTTTAGCAAACCTTGAAGCTTACAGACCTAAACCTAAGTACCTACAGCTTCCAAAGAAAATTTCCATGAATGAAGTCCTGTATTTTAACGGTAAAATTTAATGATGTAAGTAAAAGAGGAAGAGGTGTAAGTAGTAAGTATTCTAAATTTCTTTAAGTTTATCCCTTTAGAGGAGGAGAACTATCGATAGCACTATTGATAATGATAACTATCAATAGTTGAGGCTTGACTTATATCAGTAGTTTTTGATAGTTTTTTACTTTCTTCTGCACATTTTTCATTTGTTTTGGTTGTTTTAGAAGTGAAAAGTGTAAAAAAAATAGA
>NW_007410685.1:0-635 GCF_000475195.1 Diaphorina citri
ACTCTCGTAATGGGTTTACAAATTGGTATCTTTGTGTCCTCTATAATGGCGCCACACCATTCCGCCCACTTTCACAATTACAATAAATAATTACTGTCACTAAATATATCTGTCCACCAGTTCTTCAAAGATTGCAGTGTGAAGGTGATGTCAAAATGTCAACTAAACCCTTTTTTCTCGAAACTAATCAGGGATTCGAATGGCTCAATTGGTTTTCCACGTAAAAAGATGGTTTTCGTACGCCGAATATGATAGGTTAAATAATCTGGGCGTAAGCATTAGTCACATGAAATTGTTATCTAAGTACCAACAAAAAGATGAAAATATGTAGGTATAGGTACTTGATTTTCTTTGAAAATTTTATTCACTTGCAAAAGACTATAGAAATATAGGGTGGCTATCATTATCTATCTCTCTGTATGTAATTTTATTATTTACCATTATCACCTCTTCTCACCTCCAATTTGAGTATGATTTCATTACTTCGTTGCTTCCCATTGAAAAAGACTTCCCTACCTAGTTACCCACCCACATTTCATACTTTCATGTACCTCTATGGTAAGCATTATGTAGCTGGAATGTTTTAGTTTCTGTGACAGATTGTTTTTTTTTTTTTTTTTTTTTTTTTTTTTAAA
>NW_007410686.1:0-635 GCF_000475195.1 Diaphorina citri
CGGATAATATATTGTGTTTTTTTTCTAAAGGATTAGGCGGAGTGGAGGATTTTGTGCTTTCCTGCTTTCAAAGTTCTAAGCTTTTGCCATACGCTCTCCGTTCTTATGGGGAGGTTTTTTTTTCGAATTGAAATATTGGAAAATAAACTCTCCGTTATTTTCTTCGTAAGCGCCTTAAAAATAATATAGCAATAAAACTCAAACCATTGTGCCCTCAAATTTACTCCTGTACAAGTATGTTTACTGGATTTCTTTAGGAGTATTAGACCTCTAATGTTGGACCAACTGGAATATTATTTCGGGACATTGGCATGAAAGGTAGGTATTAAGTTACCTATTTAAGAAGATCTTTTACAAAAAAATATATCCACCTTGAAATAACGCTACTTTTATGACGCTACTGGTACTCGAACCCCAGCCACCCAGATTAGAAGTCCATCAATGTTCTATTTCTAAGCTGAAACTCGTTAGGGACACTGTCTTTGTCATTATCAAAATTTCATTTGGGGTCTCCATAGTAACGTTAAGTCCTACTGATAACTACAAAATAAAGAACGAAAAGAGAATTCCCTCAAAATGTAAAAAGAGAAATTTCTATGTAGGTACCTAACCTACATAGGAACTATTTTTTTTTT
>NW_007410687.1:0-635 GCF_000475195.1 Diaphorina citri
TACTCTTCGACCAGAAGAGGACTCCTCGACGCATATTATTGTGTAAAAGGAATTGATGGCAAAACACACATCATTAAATCCAAGCCATCATCTCGCAAATACAAGAATCACCATCCATCCTGACAAGATGAATGGTCTGTCAATCAATTCGATTCAATTCAATTCCGAGAGTGACTGAGTGAGGACGAGAAATACTTCTGCTAAAGTGCTGCAGGAATCTCGGGTAGACGAAAGAGAAGCAAATCATGCCAATAGGCCGAGAGTCGAATAGCGAGAGCTAGAAGGTGCATGGAGAGTTGAATATGGAATAACCGATGCATTCAATAATCCAATCATTTTTGAATGGAAATAAATAGGTACCAATTTGAAAATGAATGAAAAAATGGAATTAGAAAAACCTAGAAAAAAAACTAATAATTTTTTTAATAAAGAAAAGAAGTAAATCATGAATTTTAAATCCCTTAAAAAAAGAAATAATTGAAGAAATGTGCCTCAAAATTGGCAGAATCATAATCATTAAATAAACAAAATAGGAAAAGGAATTTTCAATAGTGTTAAGCATACTCAAATGCTTGTCACAAATATCGTTCCTCAAATTATTACACCTAGGTAAATTTCATGACTTGACTTGGACT
>NW_007410688.1:0-635 GCF_000475195.1 Diaphorina citri
ATATTACCCCATTCATGAGATGTTTGTATACCGTTGTGAAACTATCGAAATAAATACACATTATTGAATTTTCGAGTAAGTTCATTTTTTATTTATTTTTTGCAACTACATACGTTCGTATTCCTTTTATATTGAGCAGATCATGGGATATTGACAGGTTTTGGATATTGTAGAGAGGAATGCTTGTGCCCTATGCGAATAATTATGTGAAAGGTAGGTATTATGGGTATAGTTTTGATTAGGATGTTTGTTAGATTCTGGTTCAAGTAGGTAGGTTAGGTACTTATAAAATATTCGAGACCATTTGGGAGCTGGATGTACATATGTATCTTTTTGGGATTTGGTTGAGAGATGGTTAGTTAGGTATAAAACTATACACCCACATATTGTTGGATTGTATGCTAAATTATGCCTCAAATCGCTCTCTAATCGTATAAAATGAAACCCATCTGTTTTTAGGTGTAAGGTGAGACCGTAAATCTTCATTTTCCTCTTTTGCCTCCCATAACTAACTACTACTTATCCCTACATCCGACAATCTACATTCAAGAAAAACTTCAACATAGGTACCTAATTTCCATATTCATCCCAACATGTTTTTCTCATATTTATAATATGTAAAATACAATTTCATA
>NW_007410689.1:0-635 GCF_000475195.1 Diaphorina citri
TCAGCTTATAAAAAATTGAGATTTTGAACAGACTGCTTGGAATGACATGTGGAGTAAGTAATGTTATTAAGGTCTAATTCAAACTAGGTTCAAGTTCAACTCTTGGATTAAGCTATCTGATAAGTAAAATTTTTTTAGCCCATCAGATTGCTAAGTCCGAGAGTTGACCTTAAACTGAGTTCGAACTCAGATTGTGGTCCGGGAAATTTACTTATTACATAAGTGTTATTTAATATCAACTGAGTTGACATAAGATAGAGCACATTTTTATCACAAAAAGCATTATCTCTCGATAGGTAAATAGTTACTATGCTCGATACCTATAATACTTCGTAGGAAAAGACATAAAGGATGATTACCTGGATGTTTATCATTATAAAAAAAAAACTCGCTACCTACATTCAATAGGTACAAGTACATAGGCTTTCGGAAAACCCAGGATGACAAATCGAATTATGAAAAATACCACCATCTTTTTGAGGACATTTGTATTATTTCAACTATGGACGTCACAGTTTTGTTCGATGCATAAAATGCTGCTTGTAAAATGACATTTGCATGAAACAGGTCTTTTACTATGAGGTCTCATCAGCATTGTGAGAGAAATACTTATCAGATACGTACTGTCGCGCTTC
>NW_007410690.1:0-635 GCF_000475195.1 Diaphorina citri
CCGCGGCCTGCAATAGAGGGGTGGAATTTGTTAAAAACGGATTATACGTATACTAAAATAATAGAATAGAATAGAATATGCCTTGTTTATCCTGCCCGAATAGGACTGAAAAGTCCCTTTACCCCAGCAGTCTAAACAAGGTCTCGTATATTTGATGGGTTAAAAAATAACACATGTATCAGTAACAATTCAGTAAAAAGACCTTGCTTAACTTAAAAAGAAAAAAAAAGTAAATATAAATGTGAATTAATAGGTGGTAGTAAAAAATGACCTTGTTGAAAATAAGAAGAAAATGGGTCTTCACTTTACTAAATAAATAAATTTATTGGTGGAAAAGAGTCAAGATGTTTCAGCATCTAATGATGCCATCCTCAGTTAGTATCAATTAGTACTTGACAGGGTATGCCGTTTCCAAAAGGGATTATAGTAAAATCATTGAACTCTTTATTTTCACTCCTTAATTCCTTAATGGAGCAGTTGCAAATGGGTAAAAATTGTAAATAAATGGTCAATTCCTATGTAAAAAGTTGTGAAAAATCCAAATCTGAGGTCAAAAATCCAAAAAAATAACTGTAAAAGGTCGAAAATTCAATTTTTATTTTCCGTTCTAATGAAAGAGTTCAAATATGTGTGAC
>NW_007410691.1:0-635 GCF_000475195.1 Diaphorina citri
ATCTTCTAAGCATTGAACACAGACAATTTCTCCTGAGAAACAATGATTGGAAACCAATGCCCTAATCGACATGAAACTTAAAACACGCGAGCGACAAGTAATAGAAGAATTCCGAACATTCCTTGGCAAAAGATACGCACGCCCTTAACCTGTCTATGGATCTGGGTACCTATACAATATGTCATTTAGTCACTTGTAAAGATTTAGGGATCAGTAAATATGTAGGAATATTGGCGACAAAAGATTTTCAACTCGGGCCCTAAATTCCCCCTAGAGATTCAAGAATTCAAGATTCAAGGTTATACACCTGCATATCAGTAAAGATTTAAGAAATTGGCAATAAAAGATTTGAAACTGCGACTCCACGTCTAGTCCTTCTAAGGATTCAAGCCAAGTAAGTCGAGTTAAGATGGGAACATGGGTAGGTAATGCATTCTCATGAGAACTTTGGGAAAAATAACTTCAATCCATATCGTTATATCGGACGCTTTTACACCAAATCTGGCACAAGTATCACATCACCATGAAGGACGGACGATTCATACGTCATCGCCATAAACAGCGTTACTGGGTTAAGAGAAAGAGAACACATGGGCGATAAATTCTTACATTTGTTATCAATTAGATGAGAATTA
>NW_007410692.1:0-635 GCF_000475195.1 Diaphorina citri
CTGATTGGTGGCTCTCGGTCCTCAGGTGTCTAGCATTCACTTCTGAAACGAGACAAATGAGGGATTCAATTAGCATACATACGTATGATTTTTGGTTGGATTGAGGTTAAGTTTAACATCACTGTATCAAGTGTATTATTATGTACTGCCAAAAGTGACGGGGCTGGTAATTAAACTAATACTTCTCCTACCTAATGAAATTGGTGTTTGATTATTCTGAATCAAACCAGTGGTTGTGTTGAAGAGCTCCTTTGGGAGAATCTTGCCAAATCAAAAAAAACGAGGGAAAAATACTTGATTCAGTGATATTCAGTGTATAATTCACTGCGAAAAGGATCCTCTATGGAATCAATGGACCAGAGGGATCTAAACCACTCTCTTCGAATTTTCTCTTAAACCAACCATGTTTGCTGCTTTAGGTAAACAATCTGGCAAATTGCTAATGTAGCAAAATCCAACCATGTGCATAGACTTATCTATGGTAGCCAATTGCAAGGCTTCTCGGCTTTCCGATCATCTGAATCGGACCGGGAACACAGTACCGGTAAGAAACGGCACGAATTTGTTTAGCTACCTAATATTGAAAGTGAAGAGAAAATTTTTCGAGGGCCCTCTCACTCGGGGCGGGGCGGGGT
>NW_007410693.1:0-635 GCF_000475195.1 Diaphorina citri
TAGAAGAAACTGGATGTAATGTTGGTCGACCCAGTAGAATATACAACCTATCACGATCAGGTGCCAAGTTTTCGAACCAAAGTAGTAAAGTATTTCATTACAAGTAAAAACCTATCATATTTTGCAATATAATACCATTAATACTCCATCGCCAGGATAATGATAAGTAATATTAGTATGAGTATGTGCTTGGCATTGGTTAGACTACTGGGGTGTTCATTTTGTGTTATGATTTATAAGTGTGTTTACTATTTTTACAGGGGGGTTTCTTTGTTTTTATAAACCAGTTCGCCTACGCTTGTAGCCAGAGTGGTATACCTGCTAATCCTGCCATTTGGTGATCTGGTATGAGGGCCTTACAATCTGGTTGTGGATTCCGTGATTTCCAAGATATCAAGGGGTGGAGAATTGGAAACTAAGTGGTTAAAACAAATAGTCAAACTGGTTTTGACTACTATGTAGTATGTACGTTTCAAGTGGAAAGTTTTTAATCAAGAACGGCCCAAGATTGAGTAAAACAGCTTTAAAGTTTTTCATTTCTATTGAAAAATATTGGAAGGATTTCACAAAAATTCGTGTGCCTATATTGATGAATAATGGAGATAATATGTACCTATATCAACATGGCTCTTTTT
>NW_007410694.1:0-635 GCF_000475195.1 Diaphorina citri
GTTGCACCGATCTTAACCAAAAGTTTCGTGTCGCATCCTTGTCACATTTGACAGCTGCATGCCAAATTTCAAGTCTCTCGCTGATACCGTTCTCGAGATATTTTGTTTACAGACAGACAGACAGACAGACAGACAGACAGACAGACAGACACACACACGGACCAATGGCTGAAACTTTGGATTTAGGCTCTAGGGACCTCAAAACGTGTTTTGGCACTAAAATTTGACCATCGAAAATTTGACCCGATTACATTACTTTCCTTCCTATAGGATAAGGAAAGTAAAAAGACGAGAAACTCCCGGAAAATTTTACCCGATTACATTACTTTCCTTCCTATAGGATAAGGAAAGTAAAAAACAAGGTAGGAAACGAAAGATATCTTCACAAACCACAGCATGATTTAAGAAAGAAGACATATTTCTCATCTCCCATGCTCTTCCTCTCGACCTCTTCTTCTCTTCCCTCCTTTTCTATCTCTCCTCTCTGTCTGATTATTCGCAATAAGAAAAGGTGGATGAGTTTGTCAACTTGATGGATGTGTTCTATCACATCCATCTCCACATTCCTATACGCATATTTTTCCTTCTCCTCCTCTATCTTTTCTCCTTCATCTTTTTCAACTCCTCAATCTCCT
>NW_007410695.1:0-635 GCF_000475195.1 Diaphorina citri
TGGTGGTATTTCTGGATATTTGTAGGGGCCCCATCCCACGAAAAACTTCACACTTTTTACTCCGCGTGCAGGAAAAAAGCTCAGACCCGTTTGCCAATATTGTTTGCTCGTGGAGTAGATAGTGAGAATTGCGGAGTGTTTCTTAGAACAGGCCACTAGGAGTGACAAAATAAATTGTTTATGGTGAACCACAGATTATTCTTCTACAGTGAGTGTGCCTTTGCATCATGTATTTACTTTCATAACTACTTCCTGCAAATCCAAAGCCCTATAAAAGGGGTTTTTCTACATACATCTAAGCTTTGTGCAATATTAAAAAAAGGACAATATAAAAAAAAGCACAATATAAAAAAAGCACAATGCATGGGCTGTCAGTATGTCACGACCACAAAACCAACCACTCAGCATATCCACCCAAACTTCCTATAATGTTCATGGTGGTTGCCTTTATGATAAATGTCACCAGCAACCATAGCGCCATACTAATGGAAAATATTGCAAAATGGCGCTGAAACTATTTTCCTGGATAGAAAAAAGGGGGGGAAAGCGTCGATTTTAATGTATAAACTTAGGGAATTCCTGCCTTTGGCGGATTTTATCCTCGATGGATTAAGGTTATTCCTTCTCGGCTGACT
>NW_007410696.1:0-635 GCF_000475195.1 Diaphorina citri
TAACACAAGAACTATCATTGTTTCCATAAAGTATTAAACGCCTGACGCGGATAGTAAAATACAAAGGGATGCAATCAATTAACCCTCCAAGTCCTGGCGTTACATATGTAAATGTAACACCATTACATATGTATATGTAACACCAAACACATGTCAGTAGATTTCGCCTCCAGATGGCTAGACACTAGGAATACGTGTAGAAACTGATAAAATTGATTGTCAAGAAAATGCTCTTTGGTCCTGATCTAGTTTGGCAAAAATATTTGGAGCAGAAGTATGTTTGTGTTATTACAATATAAAAAAAAAGAAAAAATCGAGGGAAAAATAGTTTTCGGTCTTACTGGGTTAAAGTTCAATATGTTGTAATATTAATCCACAAAAATACGTCTTGTTAAAGTTCCTCGTCAATATAATTCAATTCTAAAGGATTTAACCATAGATCGACAAACTACCCGCCTCATTACATTAACCTCACCCAGTTTGAGTGGGGCCATGAAAGTCAGAAGAACGTAATGCCCAAGATGCTAATCACAGCTGTTTAACTTCAGTAATCCACGGGGGAATTGGGGCTTCAATCTCTCTACTTAAGAGGCAAATAATAATCAAAAGCATAGACCAAGTCGTCCCATAATCCT
>NW_007410697.1:0-635 GCF_000475195.1 Diaphorina citri
TGATAACTACTGATATTAGGTACTGATAAGATTTTTTTGGCAAAAGTAGATGGGAGATGGGCAAACACTTCACAGGACGCGAGATTTCAAAACCCAACTCACTTGTGAATGGGGAGCTCATTTGTCAGGGAATTTTCGTTTCGCGTGGGATTTTCATTTGACTTTGGGGGGGAATTTTTTTTATCATTTGTGAGGTTATGAAAAGTTTCCGATTCCGATCCAAATTCCAAAATTAAAGTTACAAAGGATTTTCCTCATTTTCCAACACCTCATTCATTTCCCATTTTATTTTTTTAATTTCTAGTTGAAATGTCTATTTTTACTTTCTAGGAAGAAATCTAGGAAGAAACTATTTTGTTTGTATAGCCTTTGTGAGAAACGTTTTTTCTATTTCCTAGTAATCAGTAGTGAAGTCTTGTGTCTTTTTTCTCTCTGTGAATCAATAAACATTGGAACATTGTTGTGTAGCCTTTTTTATGAGAGACGTTTTTCTATTTCGTCAATTCTGAGGTTGGTCACTGCTCCTGTCTCTTTAAGTGTGAACCAATAAACATTGTAACATTGGAACATTGTTGTGTAGCCTTTTTTATGAGAGACGTTTTTCTATTTCGTCAATTCTGAGGTTGGTCACTGCT
>NW_007410698.1:0-635 GCF_000475195.1 Diaphorina citri
CAGTAAAGGAGGCACCAAGTCAAGCTGTGATACCCACTAAAGTCGAGAAGAAGTTCTCACCGTTCTCACAAATAATTTTCATGATTAATTTGATAGCTTCCCCATTTGAAAAGATCACGCATCACGCCACGACACTAAATGAAATAGATTGCGAAGATAAGAAGGAGGTTGGAGATAAGATAAAGGAGATTGAAGAAGGTTACTTGAGATAAGGAAGAGAATCTAAGGAAGTAAATCAGATAATATATTCTGTAACTAGGTAGGTACTTACATACACATGGAGGTACATAGGTAGATACATACACACATAGGTACATTACGTACATGAAATAGAATTCTCATTCAGGCAAATTTCGGTCCCTCCTTCTCATTTCCTTCCTCTTTCTCTCTCCTTCTCTCCCTTTTCCATTTCTCCCCTACCTTTCCTCTTGTTAACCTTCTTCTTATCTTCTCCTTTTCGTCTTCTATGTCTACTCTCTTTGTTTTCTTTACTCATCTCATCCTCTGATTCCTTTTCCCTCTACAACACACACGCCCTCTCTTAATTTCTATTTTTTCTTTCTTCTTCTCCTCCTCCTCCTCCTCGTCCTCCTCCTCCTCCTTCTCCTTTTTCTTCGTCAATTTCTACATTTGCT
>NW_007410699.1:0-635 GCF_000475195.1 Diaphorina citri
GCACACAATACGTCTCCGCTGTGTTCTTCCAACAGACAAAACTGGAAAAAGTGGGCAGTCCAGCGCATAGTGAAGAATCTCGAAGAAGGAGAAACTCGGAAACTTTTTCACAGATACAAATTCCACATAGCTCCGGTGTGAAACGCGCGCGCAAAGCGAAAATTTCTCTACAAAGAAACAGAGACTTTCCACACACTCAAAAAACCATGTGACTTTTCCTTTTTCTTCTCTTTTCGGCGAAAAAAATTCTGACTTTTCTCAATTTTCAACTCCCAATGTAAACAATTAGAAAAACTCGATTTTTTTGTAATTTTTTGAAAATTGTCTCAATTTTTCTTCTGTTTTAAAAGTTATTCGCGTTTTTCATTTAATGCATAGGAAAAATATATTGTTTTGTGTACCATTTTGTAAGCGACGAATAGAATTTCATTCTGAAACGAAACAATTTTCATTGGTGCAAATGTAGAAATATTTTTTTCCTCTTCTTTTTTTTTTCCTATCCTGTTTTTTGTTTTGTTTTTTTAATACTATTTTGTGTTATCTTTTTTTATTTATTGTGTTCTATTTTTTCTAGAAAGAATAAAAGTTGAAACCCTAGTGATAAATATTAAAATTATTAAAGTTTATACTGTTTA
>NW_007410700.1:0-635 GCF_000475195.1 Diaphorina citri
CGAATCTTTTTGATCGGACCGAAACTGGACCGTGACCGGAGCGAGACTGGCACTGTAGTGTGAATAGGCAGCGATCAACATTCCTTCGTTCAGACCAACTAGAAATGAAAGAAAAATGACCGAAGCATGACCGAAGCATGAACGTTGCTTGAACGATAGTGTGAATACTCAATCTTTTGATCGGACCGTTACCGGACCGTGACTGGACCTTGACTGGCACTATATTGTGAATCAGGCTTTATAGTCACCATATCCTCTATCGCCCACTATCTCATTAAGGTGTGTCCAAACATAGTCGACTGGACGTAGACTGACATCGACCAATGTCGATCGACGAGGTGAATCTACGTTGTCGAGGCAGTGTGGACGGTTCGCAGTCAACAACGACGGCCGGTTGACTATGTGTGGTCACACCATTAGATTGAATTGGTCACCTCCAACATTACCTACAAAGTACATTAAATTTGTTATTGATAGCAATTTAGTTCCGAGTTCCCAAACAGAAGACTATACCTTAATGACCTCTAATTTGATATCCGCACCCATTAAAACAGAAGATACTAAACAAAACTTGAGGATACCAAACAAACATAGTTCCATTAGGACATGAGATCTGTAGTCACGTGTGATACATG
>NW_007410701.1:0-635 GCF_000475195.1 Diaphorina citri
TCAGTGTTTGGTTCTTTATTTAGACTGTCGGAAGTCGGGGCCTACGTTCTCCCATTGTTTCAGCAGTAATACATACCTGTGTAATTTCTCAATTATTTAGCCTTAAGATACCATGTACCAGGCTAAATAATTGAGAAATCTCACTGATTGATCTCAGGTACCATAAGCGTTGTACAAAACAATACAATACATACCTATTACATGGTTTACCTCTCTAAATGCATTAGTTACTTAAGTGCGTGTATTTACTGACTGAGTTGGATGTTTGATTAGATGATTAGTTAGTGAGAAATGGCATCAGTCATGTTTGTGAAGTCAGTCAGCCGCTCAGATTGAGTCGTCAAATGAAAATAGTTGAGCAGGGTCAGTAGAAACTCCATGGTTATTTTGAAGAAGTTGAACATGGGCAAGTGTGACATGTAGGCCATCTGGTAGAATGCTAACAGCCAGAGAATGAGTAGTTGATAGTGAAGTCGGTTGTTTTTTATCGTCCTTAAACAATATAACCAAACTAGGTAGTATAGTATAAGTACATATGTGATACCTACCTATGTGTAGGTATCTATTTGGTGCGTCTTGAATAATTTGTTATCTGCTAGATCAATCGGGCTTGATCTGGCGAATCCGGAATTAGA
>NW_007410702.1:0-635 GCF_000475195.1 Diaphorina citri
AGTGATAATGATCACTGATAGATTGAGAGAAATGTGGGCGGATGAGTTAGAACGAGAATACGGAGGAAGTAAAAGAAAGAAGAGAGAAAAAAGGATAAGAACAAGAAGTTGGGGAAGAGGAGTAGGAGGAGAAATAGGTGATTAGGGAGGAATAGAAAATAGAGGGGTAGACGAAAAAGGCGGACTAAGGAGAGGAGAAGGAGAGTTAGAGGAAGGAATAAGAAGGAGGGTAAAGGAAGGAAAGCGTAGGAGGGAAAGAAAAGGAGAAGAAGGAGGAGGTGAAAGACAAGAAGAAGAATGCGAAGATAGAAGATGAAAGAGAAGTAGATAAAGAGGAGGTGAAGAGAGTCCAACTATCTCGAGACAGAGAAAGGGGTCAAATATTATTTTATTTTTCCATAGAAATGGGAAAAATTTCATGAGGTAGAAACAGAGAAAAATATTATGAAATAATATGGCGAAGAGAAAGTTCATGAGCAGAAAATAAGGAATGGGATAACAGAATGAACTGAATAAATAAAGACTAGGGAGAGGGCAGAAAGGAAGAAAAAAGAGAGATAGGAATGAGAAAATTTACGGACAAGAAAGTTCTATGAAGACAGAAAAAAAAAAAAAAAAAAAAAAAAAAAAAATAA
>NW_007410703.1:0-635 GCF_000475195.1 Diaphorina citri
AAGATTGATTAGACTTGTCAATAGGTGATTTATGGTCCAATGGTGATTTTTACTCTTTTAGCTATCAAATAAAACACTCTTTGAACTTTATTTGATACAGAAAATTAAAATTTGCACTTTTTTTGACAAATTTGTTTTCAAGGTTGTGTGTGTGCGTTTCGAAAATAAACAACCATCATCTGATTAGCGCGTAATTTTTGATTTTTGCAGGGCGACTGTAAAATGGGTATGCTCGCGATACTGTTGGCAACAGCGTAAAATGTAAAGGGCGTGGAAAATTCGCATCCATTGAAAAAAAAAATAAATAAAATGGGAAGAATGCGAAATATCTCTAATATTTGAATGAGCTCCAAAAACGACAAAAGTACATGAAAATTTTCACCCTGGAATCTAGAAATCTTAAAAGTAAGAAAAAAAAAACCGCAGAACTGAAAATCTGAAAAAAAAAACAGGCCTGAGCTCGTATCTCGGGACCGCCCCTCCAGCCTCCCCCCTAATATCTAGGCCTGAAATGAATACGTCTGGCAACACTGTGTGTGATTTGGTCAAGGCCGCAGAATCGCAAATCGCACATTGCACCCTCTTCTTTTAACCTCATTTTTCATTAATCTTTTTTTTTTTTTTTTAATTTAAAA
>NW_007410704.1:0-635 GCF_000475195.1 Diaphorina citri
CCTGTGGACCTTTGCTTTATGCATCCAGTTACCTACTAAATTTAATATAGGTACACCTACCTTGTTTGATTTTACTGTTTTTCCTGCTAGAATGGAACTGGAAAATCCCTTTACCCCATAGGCCTTTCCAGTTTTTTATTATCCTTAAAAAGCTGGTATTTTGGGATATTCTTGGATCTATTTCTACAGCTGCCCTTTTAAAAAATTTCACGACAGACCATTGCCTTCCATCCTTCTCTGACTTTTATCTACCTATCATTATAGAGGGAGAGAGAGGATGGGGGTGAAGAGTTGAGTGAGGTACTTTATCATTTTCATTACTATTGTTGTATGAGTGGGTATTATTCTATTTCACTTTTCCAACCGGCTCATTTTTTTTAGTAGGGGGCAGGAAGTTGGATGAAAAACGGCTGTATGATTGGTACTTATGTCTAGTACGTTGTTTCGTGTAAAAAGTGGAGCGAAAACCTGGCTCCATTATTTTAGGTTCCTTTGTTTTATATTTTATGCCAATGGAAATAGGTACTTGAATCTAATTTGTAAAATTCTCTGTTTTATCTTCATGGTAGGTAGGGTTAGTGTACAAGTTCACAACAAAGTCAAAGAACATGGGTTCAATCCCAGCCAAGGCATGT
>NW_007410705.1:0-635 GCF_000475195.1 Diaphorina citri
TAAAATTTGGGCTGTAATTTTTTTTTAGTTCACAAAAATGTTGGTTTCAGTACTCAAGAATAATTCAAATCAAGGGGGGATTCCGGAAAATACGAAAAAACAAGTCTCAGAAATCAGAAAGTGGACCATTCTTTTCGAAGAAAAAACGGATCTAGCACAGGGGAGCGTGTTGAGGACGAGATTTTTCGAGAAAAATCCCATGACAACAGTAGGGGGATGGGATTTTATTTTTCATAAAACGTCCCTTTCCCACCATAAATTCTTTGTTTATTTTTGACTTGTGATTGGGATCTAGCACAGGGGAGCGTGTTGAGGACGAGATTTTTCGAGAAAAATCCCATGACAACAGTAGGGGGATGGGATTTTATTTTTCATAAAACGTCCCTTTCCCACCATAAATTCTTTGTTTATTTTTGACTTGTAATTTTATTTTCTGTTTGTCAAGACCTCATAACACAACTTTTGAAGAATTTGAAGTAAAATTTCGTTTTTCGTAGGTACTTACCTAATAGGTAGGTAATTAGTTTTCTCAACCTCTTTTTATTCTTGCGCTAATGCAAGTCACAAGTGAGTGTTTCTGTTACCTACTATAAAGTACCTACTCTTTTTTGTCTACTGTCATCAAGTCAGTAGTC
>NW_007410706.1:0-635 GCF_000475195.1 Diaphorina citri
CATCGAGATCGTTTAGATTAGATGTGGATAAATAGTTCAACTTCCTAAACTAAATACATGAACTTACGTCTAGGACAATGTGTACTTATTGTATCCTTAGGTCCAATAAAATTAAATTCAATACCAACACAAAATTGGAAAAACAACATCAGACTAAACTACTAAAGAAATGGCATCGAATTCAAATCAAAGAATCACCTAATGGACATGACGCTACCAACTTTCAATACCTAATGAGACTCGAACCTCAAACCCTCAACCTGACAGTACCCTCTAATATAAGTGTACTTATTGTATCCTTAGGTCCAATAAAATTAAATTCAATAACAACACAAAATTGGAAAAACAACATCAGACTAAACTACTAAAGAAATGGCATCGAATTCAAATCAAAGTATCACCTAATGGACATGACGCTACCAACTTTCAATACCTAATGAGACTCGAACCTCAAACCCTCAACCTGACAGTACCCTCTAATATACAAAGCTAATGCCGGAATACCGCACTGTCCGTAACGAAACAGTTTCCTTCCCGAACGCCAAGAAAATTACTAATTCATTTTTTCACTTTGAACCCAATCACCCCTGCCCCCTCTGTACCCCATTTTTTTTTTTTTTTTTTTTTTTTTTTTT
>NW_007410707.1:0-635 GCF_000475195.1 Diaphorina citri
CAAGGTTGCTAAGATCGACAGATGTTGGACATTTCAAACGGAGGCCTGAACAAAGCTTGACTTTCTCCTGATAGTCAAAAGAACTTGATGTATGAACTTTACTGATAAGCGCGTGTCAAGTTCACCTTTGGCTACTGAGAGCTCTTTGTGAAGATCAATTTGAAAGAGAACTTTCACAATATACTCTCATCATCTATCAAGACCGATTAGTATCAGATCGTTACCTGTATGTGTAGGTAACCGTATTCGTTTAATTCTTAACAATGAAAACATTGTTAAGAATATCTAAGAAGATGTTGAGAATACTACCTTGGGTTTCTTTCAACCTTGGGTTTATTTCCGATGAAGAATTTAACCCATGTTTCAACTTTTCACATGCAGATTTCAGCTTGCCATACACTCTATGGAAAAGTTTACCTATTGAAACGTGGGTATAAAATGCCAGTTAAAAAAAATGGAAAAGAGAAAGAGATAAAGAACAAAATAAGAACTATTCTGTTCATCCCTCTTGTAAAGTTAAGCGAAGTAGGAAAGAAAAGAAAGGAGAAGCAAAAGGAGGAGGAAGAGAGAAGAAAAACGTCAGTTCAAGAAAAACTTACGTGTTTTCATATACATATACAGTGTGTCTTGGAAAA
>NW_007410708.1:0-635 GCF_000475195.1 Diaphorina citri
AAGTACCCACTCAAGTACCGTATACCCTTGTATGTTTCACACAAGATAATTTCTATTGTTGTCCCAAAAGTTTATTTTATTTTGTGAGACAATTTTCAAGTGATGTGTACTTGTGTTTCCTCAGGACTTGCATTCTAAAGAGGAGCACTGTGAAATGAACTTGATCTCTTCTGAAAGTGTCTCTTCTTGCCCATCTGATGAGAGGCATACTAGGGGATGTCATAATATGACACAGACCACAGGAGTCTAATGTAGCAGTTATTTCACTGCTAGGAAATAAAAACGGCGATGAAACACGCATTAAATATAATAAAATAAATAAAAAATGTAGCCAGTCTTAACCCTTGGACGCCCAAGAGGGTTTAAAAACATACAAACCAGTAACTTTTAATTGACTTTAGTTGATATTTATTTGGAGAATATGCCATCCAAATACTCACCTACCTGGGGTGAATTTTCCTTTCGGACACTGACCACTGGAAAATGCACATCTACTAAATAAACGACCAAGAGCAAGCATTATGCTATAACTATCACAGTTGTAAACATAGATATGTCACCCCATTGTCTTACAATTTGGCGTAGCTCTGTGTTTGTCATTGCATTCTGAACTTATCGCCGTTCCCACGCGCGAC
>NW_007410709.1:0-635 GCF_000475195.1 Diaphorina citri
GCTTAAAAAAAAAAAAGCCCAGTAGAAAAGGATGGAAAAAAACAAGAGAGAGGGGTTTTCTCCTATGTTCTCTTTGTTTCATTTTATAGTTATAAACTGTCAAATGTGTACAATATTTTCTATTGATTCGAATTCACGAGGTTCATGAAAGTTGCTACCGTTCCCTAGGGGGCCGACTTGGGCTACCATCAGTACCTATACCAACCTGCCTCGGTGGTGTAGTGGTCAAGGCGCTCGCCTGGTAAACAGGAGGGCGTGGGTTCAATCCCAGCCGAGGTATGGAATTTTATCCTCATATAATTTGAGAATTTGACCACAATAATAGTAGTAGCCTACTGCTGGAGTAAAGGGACTTTTCAGTCCTATGCGAGCAGTATAAATAAGCACTATTATTACTATTACTTTGTCACCCCGGGGGTTAGAGCTTTGATAGAGGGAACTGTAACTGCTAAGGTCTTATCGTCCTTGTATCAATATGTTTAGATTTTGACAAAGATGTGAAATCGTGTGTCTTCATTTTCTTCATTTCAGGAGCTTGGTCTTTATCATCTGACAGACATCCTGCGTGGCTCTGTACTCATCATGAAGAATCCTACCTTGTGCTTTGTAGACACAGTGGATTGGGATCTTATATC
>NW_007410710.1:0-635 GCF_000475195.1 Diaphorina citri
TTTTTTTTTTTTTTTTTTTTTTTTTTTTTTTTTGCCACACAAACTACTCACTTACCTTTTCGTAGGGGTAAATTAGTTAAATAGCCAAGGGGATGGGGGTAGGTAACATACCTAATAATTACCTCAACACTCTCAACAGCCTTGTACAACTTCAAAAGTCGTATAGGTATATTTATTTTCCCTTTTCGGAATTTCCCCTCTTCCAAAGCTCATTTCCCCTTCACACCATCTCGGATTTCCCAGGGTTTCAGGCGCTACCACGCCAAAAGTGGGGAAGCAAGCTTCAGAAGAGGGGTAATTCCGAAAGGAAAATACGCCTAAACTTAACACTTTAAGCATCAGCGTCTACACTGTCGACATCGCTCAAACCATTTTCCTCAAGAGGTCTAATAGAGATAGAGGGAACTGTATCCTGTGTATGAACGGGAACATGGCAAAGCCAAAGAAGAAAGAGGGAACTGTACTAAAGGAGGTCTTATTGTCCTGAATCCGAAGAGAGAAGGAAGCAAGGAAGGCAGGATAGGAGAAAGCCAGAGACGTTCCGAGAACGAACATTATCCCAGCAGGATAAAATCAGCCCCGGGCGGGAATCGAAACATAGGTATATGATTACATGGATAAAGGCAAATTGATCA
>NW_007410711.1:0-635 GCF_000475195.1 Diaphorina citri
ATTATTTGTTGTACAACTAATTGGTAGTGTACCTTTACCTTTACACAACCATTTAACGATTTCCAATGTTCATGATTTCATTACACTGTTTCCTGACTGTCTCTTCTGTTTGAGTATGTTTGTCTACAATGATTTTGATCTCGGGCCTGATGATTACTGCCATGGAGTTATCCATGTTTGAATTTTAATGTTCTACCAGTGTAACACATTCTCCTCATTGGTTACTTAATTAGAGGATAATTTTAGTTTTGGCACGTTTAATTTTAATTAGACTTCTTCTGTGTATAAAAACTTTATTGACCTGAGTTGTAGCAGTTTTTACAATTGCTCTCCCAGTGGTTTGATGAGGATGTCAGGTATATTCATAATGAGTTCTGTGGAAGCCTCAGTGATGCTAGTCTGCATATGGAGACTACCAATGAATCTAATCATGACATTTATCCCTATCATGTGTATGACTAACAAATTAGCAATGGTAAGTGTAGGTAGGTGCTGTGTCTTCATTCCTAGCTTTTGAACTCTTGATATTTTATTCTCTTTACCCATTTCGAAAATATGAGTAAAGAGATCTTAGTTCACTTACTTTAATTTGTTAATTGAAATTCAAAAACTCCGCTTCGAACAGAGCTTCGCGT
>NW_007410712.1:0-635 GCF_000475195.1 Diaphorina citri
CAGTACTGGATCTTAATTTCAAATTGCAAAAAAGGCACGAATTCTCTTTTGAACCATAAGCAACTAAGCTTACTGAATTATATCAATACTTGTAAAGTATAACTTAATTTTCCATCTTTAAAATGTCACATCTTCGTATTTTAAGATATTGATTTTCTTGTTTTTCAGACGCAGAATTTATATCCTATCGCAACATTATTGATTACCTGTAAGAACGGGTTATCAGAATAATATATCCTAAAGCAACAGTATTAGTTGCCTCTAAGAACAGGGTCATCAGAATAATATTACGCATTCTGATGATGGGTACACTGAAGGAGCCTCCCCGAAGATTGCTAGCATCAATGAGAAGACACTACAGTGCAATCGGGCGTACCTGGAAACGACACGATCGGCTAATCCTTCCACATTCGACCACTAGTTCAACTTTAGCATTCTCTATTTTTCAATTAAAATTGTAAATTATTATTTAAAATTGCTTTTCAAAATAAATCTCTCCCATGACATCCATGGATTTTACTTCTTTGTTAGTAGATGTTTCAACCAATGCCTAATTTGATTTTAAATGTAAAGTATAGGTTTCATTAAATTATAACCCAATTAGGATTCCACAAAAAGTTATGAGATCCCCCCAA
>NW_007410713.1:0-635 GCF_000475195.1 Diaphorina citri
ATGCAATTAAACCTTTACTTAAAGTACCTTTAAACAGGGAAATTACCAGCCTGAAATTTCCCTTGCTAAAGAGATAGCAAAGTTTGAATTTGTAGACAAAACCAAAAGTCAGCCCAAAGAGATCACCTCAGAGCTGATTGAGAGGCTGACGAAAAACGCCGCCCCGTCTAAACGTGGAAGATTTATGCAAGAAAGGAATATTTTTGAGTTTCAAATTGTTGAGAAGAGAGCTGTAAGTATAGCACAAGGGCCTAGGTCTGTGAACCGCCCTGAGAAGAAATTGTAATGTAAGGAAGAAGCAGTTTCTTTTTCACTGATGGAACTTAAAATGGTAACTAGGAAATTTGTATACACAAACAGTCTCTGTTTAGTAACTAATGTTGAATGATGGATAGGCAGGCTGGGGACTAGATAGTCTCCCAACAGGAACTTTTACTCCTCCTTCCCCTTCTCCTCCTCCTCCTCCTTCTCTTCCTTTGTATACGTTTCCCTCGTTTTTACTTTCTATTGCCTCTATGAGGAAACCTCGGTATGTTATTTCATTATTATTAAAATTTGTCTATTGGTTTGTATTTGCAACTCTATTTTTTTTTAAGAGGTTTGACAGAGGGAACTGTAACTGCCATGGTCCCATC
>NW_007410714.1:0-635 GCF_000475195.1 Diaphorina citri
TGAAAAAGCATTTTGCATTTTACATTTTAAATGCCTTTTTTGACCCATTTTACATTTGAGCCAAAATGCTTTTTTTTTTTTTTAAATGCTTTTTTGAAAAAAATTCATGATTTGGCCCTAAACTCCCAGTAGAAAATAGGGTCTCCACTCCAAATTTTTAAAAATCACTAGATTCAAGGAAAAGAAATCACTAGATTTTTAAATTCTCCCAAATGGTAGTTTATTCGTGGTTTTTGAGGGCAGAAGTCTCATATAATATTTTTTATAAGTAGTGAAAAATCCTCTATAGACAATGGAAAAACTGGTTAACTTTTTTACTTCTCTGACTCCAATAACTTTTTTTTTAAGCTAGCAGCACGCTATTGGCCAGATGGTCACCCATCCGGGTACTAACCACGCGCAACAGCTCAACTTCAGTGATCCATGCGGAACTGGTGCTTTCAGGTTGTGGTTATGTGCCGGGTTACCGGGTTGAGCTGAGACAGTACTACCTAGGTGAGAGAAGATATTGTTTCTACAGTTTGGCATGGGAGTGGTAACTTAAAAACAAGGCAAGTGGCAAGTTTACCAACCTTGCCTATCTCAACCCGGTACATAACCACGACCTCAAGGTGCTATCGCTGCTGGTTTTGGAA
>NW_007410715.1:0-635 GCF_000475195.1 Diaphorina citri
ATGGTTGACTGCGGTTCAGGACGAGCCAGCCAATTTAACATGGCTAGAGACCATCACCCCGGTGTATAGCAGATACAATCTTTTCTTTATTTATTCTGCTATCGCCATTCGGCGAAAGCTAAAGCCGCTACAACAACAACAAAGTGGTGTCACGTTTGGACAAGCATAAAATGAACCCGTATACCTACCCCGGGAGTATAAGGGGGGTATTACACCCATTTAAATTCCATCAGACACATCCTATTAAAAAGAATTAGGTGGCGCCCAGACCTAAATGTTTACTTATGAGTCGTTAAATTCACGTTTACAAGGCAACAAGTAATTTAATATGGGGGTCAGAGGTAAAATTAACTCGAGGTGGAACACCCTTTATGTCTACAAATTTCAAGGTTGAACAGGATAGCTGTCTGGCTGGGGAACTTTAAACAAGGAAAATACCAGCCTGTTTCAAGGTTGAACAGGATTGATGTCTGGGCTGGGGAACTTTAAACAAGGAGGATTCCAGCCTGAAATTTCCCTTGCTAAAGAAATAGCAATGGTTGAGTGCCTCAGTCTGGGCCATACCACAAACATGTTCAAGTAACTCCTTCCTTCTCCTACTTCTTCTTCGCCTTTTCCCATCTTCAGATGGGTGA
>NW_007410716.1:0-635 GCF_000475195.1 Diaphorina citri
TTTTGATGAAAAACTCGTGTGGAAAATTTATTAAAGATCAATAAAATTATCTCCAATATGAACAAGCACTTTTTACACCCGTCTTATGAACTTCATCATACCTAGTTAAATTGAATAGGGATATTGTGTGACCTTCATTCATAGATGTTGATATTATTGAAGACTTCCCAGGGAGATAGTATTGAATGAGAGAAGAAAATGTGAGAAAGAGCTAGAGAGTGATAATTTGATAAAGATTGAAAATTAGTGGAGACGCCAAAATCGCAATATAAAGGGTTAAGCATGGGTACGTAAATGGACTTTTTCCAAGAAGTTAATATTTAATTGTACAAGTAGTACTTCAATAAACCAGCCTATGTGAAATACCTAAATTTATGTTCTAATCTATGTATAACGTTATTTATTAGGTATCTACCTTTTAAACTTGAGCCACTCTAATTGGAAAATATTGCATAAGAAGTGATATTTTCCCCTGATATCTAATGTAAGGTACCCTATCTACGTCTTTTCCCTTTTGAAATTCTCAAAATTGATTTTCCTTAAAAAAGAAATATTTTCAACTTCTTCCTTATGAATATCCCATACGCAGAAATGTATTTATGTATTTCTCAATTTTATTTCATTAGTAGGTATGT
>NW_007410717.1:0-635 GCF_000475195.1 Diaphorina citri
CTACGGAGATAACGCAGCAAGTAAGGCGCCTTCAGAATCACCCGTGCATAGCGATTTGGGCGGGTAATAATGAGAACGAGGTGGCTCTACGCCAGAACTGGTGAGTATGAAACAAACCTTTATTTTTTCAAAATAGAATAGAATATACCCTGTTTATCCCTTTCACCCCGGCTTATTTTAGGATGAATCTTTCAATTTTTCTGATCAGGCATTATTATTTGGGCTTTACATAAGACCTCTACAAAGTTTCATGTCCTCCTAGGACTACCGAACAAAAATCGATATGGAGACAAAACCAGACAAGTTAGCCAAGTGAATTTTACTGACGTCTTAGATCACATAAGAAACATTTGAAAGATCATGTTTCTGTGGGACGTATTGTCCCTTTAGGGTTGAAAGTGTCATACGGCCAAAATGAGACTGAAAAGTACCTTTACTCCCGCAGTCTAAACAAGGTCTCATGTATTTGGTAATCGAACCCGCGATGCAGCATTCACAACGGTTCAATTCCCGATGGAGTCAAAGTTTTCTCGACTCTGCACTTATGTGGAATCTGTCTAGGATGATGTTTCTCTCTCCACTTTCCTCCTACTCTCTCTCTCTCTCTCTTCTCTCTCTCTCTCTCTCTCCCTCTC
>NW_007410718.1:0-635 GCF_000475195.1 Diaphorina citri
TGACTAGGTATAGGGACATTTTGAAGTATGTAGGTAAGATTTTATTACAGGCACGGGTTTTTAATCTTCAGATTAGTATGTAGGTGTGTTAAGTACATTTAGTTAAGATAACAAAAAGTAGCTAACTACCTACTTACTTATTAGAAATACTTCACTGTAATTTTATTGGTCAAGATTTTAAGATCCCCTAAATAAAGGAGCCACATCAATAGGTGTGTTAGTAGCCTACTGTTTGTTGGTACATTAATATAGTTATGCACATCCACCTACCGATGCCGTAAAAACATACTAGCAGTCAGGTAGGTAGGTACCTACCCACTAGCTCTTTCTCATCCCTCTCTTTTCCCTCTCATTGACATTGAAGGCATTTCGTTTTCATAGCTTTTATACATGCAACAGGGCATAGTTTCCATAGGAACCTAATTGCTTTCATATGACGATTTTGTAAAGCTCTTACAAAATTAGACCAAAGCTTCCTGGCGATGTGGAAAGTCGAGTGAACAAAGTGCAATGAAAACCCGAGGGAACATTGTGCAATGTGTGTACATGGCAATTCTGTTTACCCGTTACCATGACAACGGAATGAAGGGTTTCACAATTCCTATGGATTGAGCTTTTCCTTTGAACGACTTTAC
>NW_007410719.1:0-635 GCF_000475195.1 Diaphorina citri
AGTTAGTCCCAAAAAATAATGAATGAGTGAGTGTTGAGTGAGTGCCTAGAAATACCTATAATGAGTGAGTCCCAATAAAGAATGAGTCAGTCCTTTGTAATGTGAAATAGTGGTGGTAGGATTAGACACAGAGGTTTAGATCCCCTTGGACGGCCAGAAACAATGTTAACAATCTATGAAGGTACCTTTACTTATAAAAAAAAATACTACTTAATAATCACTTTCCTTTCTCTTCCGTTAAACAACACCTTTTCCATGTAACATAACGAAATGTTTTTTTTTTTTCTCTTTTCGGTGCCAATAAAAGTATGTAGAAAGTATAGGTACGTACCTACTTATAGGGTGATGGAGAAGTAGGTAGGTATCTCCCTAAATTTTTGGATTGACAAATGATATCTTTGAAACTAACATAAAACAATAATAAATTGATTTTGTAATGTACCCTGGTAGATACCTACCTGATGTAGGGGTCGAGTGGATCAGGTCCACTTTTATAATGTCTTCTGATGAAGTTTTATTTTTGCAAAGCGTTTACCCCTTCATGTGAATTTAATATCATAGGTACCTATGTACTTTAATGAAAATACAGTTGGTTGAAAAGTAACTTCCCGAGTTCAATGAATTCACATCAATTT
>NW_007410720.1:0-635 GCF_000475195.1 Diaphorina citri
AATTAAAACTTCAACTATTTCCATGGACCGTACCTCTCATTTGTCTTACACAAAGACGGCAAAAAAGTAAATTAAAAATTTCACTTTTTTCTGAAAAAATAATTTTTCTTCTCTTTTTTTTTAATTTCTTTTCTCTGTTGGGCGAAAAAATGGAATTAATTATTTATTTTTCCTTTTTTTTAATCTTTATCATATACAGGGTGTCAAATTTGCTAGAAATTTGTCATCCAAAATGGGTCAAAAATTATCCAATTTTCTAATTCTAAATGATAGAGTAGGTACCTAAGTACCTATTAGGCTACTACATTAGCGACAAAGGTTATACCTACCCACAAGGTAACTACCTATAGTTAATTATTAATATAATTTTATGCGAGGATTCTTCTATCCGTTTTGTACAGTTAAAAACATGAATTTTAGCTTCCCATTATGTATAAAGAACTTATAGAAGCACAAAGATTCTCAATCTGCACAAGAATTCCCTAGCTCTATTTCCTCTCTTATTGGTCAATCAAGTAGTTAAGTATCATGGATAATAGATTGTAAAATCAGCAAGAAATCAGTTAAAAAATCTACACAAAAAAGATTTATTGATATTTGTAATTAAAATTATTATGCAGTCCTGAGCTAATATA
>NW_007410721.1:0-635 GCF_000475195.1 Diaphorina citri
ATTTCAATCGAGGAAGGTCGTCCCTCGTCAATCTACAGGTAAGTTTTGAAGTTTTTTTCACTTTTTTCAAACAATTTTGTAACGTTGTAAACGTTGCGTGGCTACCTTGCGTGTAAACGCGCCCCTTTATATCAGCTGATAGGTTGTTTTGTTGTGTCCGTTTTTGTTTTGAAAAAGTTAGTTAGGCCTAAACTGAGAAAGGTAACGGAAGCTTCCCAGAATTTAGCACAAAATTTAGTGATGTCAAGTATTTTGAATACCTTTATTTAGCCTTTTATTCATAATTTTTAGTATTTGTCTTTTGTGTAACATTTACTTGTTTCGTGTACCAAATAAAATCCTCTAATCTGATAAACTGTAAGTACTCTGGTCTACGCCGTTTTATTACTCGCCGAGGCAGGCTCAGATGTTATTCACAGCATTACAATTTTATGAAAACTCTTTTTGATTATGGTCATTGAGGTGTTTTTTGATGTTTTCAAACAGCTCTGATAACTTTTTATGGAAAACTAATTTTGGCGCACAACGTGAAGCCTCGAGCCGTAGACCCATCTTTTAGAGCCTTTAGAACAAGTAATCGACCTTTGCTAGTCGTATGTGTAAAATTCTATTGAAAAATTTTAGTGTTGGTACCG
>NW_007410722.1:0-635 GCF_000475195.1 Diaphorina citri
TTGCGTATACTGCTTACGATATACAAGAAGTAGGTAGGTATTTTATAGTAGGTCGTTATTTTATACAGCAGTTGATTTATTGGGCCAACGTTGGTTAGCAGAGAAACTAACACTGTACCTAGGTCAACATTACAAAGAATACAACATTACTAGGTATAATGGTATATGTACAGTGTACAGGGATGAAGGAAAGATCATCCAAGAAGTGAAGCGCTACTCTCTCCCAAGTCCAGATATGTGTAAGCTGTTTATGGTACTAGGTATGTACCTACAGTGCACGCACAGGGATGAAGGAAAGATCATCCAAGAAGTGAAGCGCTACTCTCTCCCAAGTCCAGATATGTGTAAGCTGTTTATTATGCCCCCTACTCACGCTCAGACGGTCTGACAGACAGCGGTCTGTCAGACGATGGAAACGTATATGGCGGAAAAAACTCGAGACCTCGGTCTGCCAGACCGTATAAGAGACCTGGGTCTGACGCTTTTCCCGCCACACTTCCGATGGTCTGATAGCAGGGTCTGTCAGGCGGTCTGATCTTTTCTTGTCTCTCTTCCTCCTCTCCTCCTTCTTTCTCTTTTTATTTCCAGTTGGAATGTTCTTTTGATAACTGATTTTTTTTCCTCCCTTCCTGCAG
>NW_007410723.1:0-635 GCF_000475195.1 Diaphorina citri
TATCTGACTTATCAGGTGTATTTTACAGATATTATAGTGTAGGTACCCCGTGATCCAGCCATAAATCATGGGAGAGATAATTTATTTTTGAACATACTCGTAGGCATCTTAAATTTTCATCCCGAACCTCGCCAGGAATTGAACCTTGGTTTCCCTAAAGCAATAATCGTTGAGAGCTGTTTGATAAAGACGATAAAGTTAACCATGGGAAAACACATTTAGGATTATGTGCCGAAACAAGGTTAGGTAGGTACTGTAGGTAATATTATGTAGTACCTACCTGGTACCTAAAAAATATGAAATCAATTTCTCTACCATCGGCTTTTGCAACCAGTGCATTTCACTATAACATGCATTTAATATTTAGGTACCCACCCACCTACCTACCTACCTTCATAATGTATTTTTTTTTTTTTTAATGAAAAAAGTAGGTAAATAGGAAAAAGTAGAACTTGCTCATAAGAAAAAAGAATGAAAAAAAGTGTAATCGTATCTTTGGGGTCCCTAGAGGGGCCTGATAGTGCCCCACAGATTTTATTTCACCACAACTAATACCGGACGGTTGGTCTACTTTTGATTGAATTAGTCGTAGTCAACCATGTTGAGTAAACTTTCTAGCAGATAAATAATGTTTG
>NW_007410724.1:0-635 GCF_000475195.1 Diaphorina citri
TTAAAGCGTCCATTGGAAACCAGACACTAACCTATGAAGAGCTACTTACAATATCAACACAAATTGAGGCATGTCTAAATTCGAGACCACTTGTACCTATGTGTCCAGATGACCCAGACAATTTGGATGCTCTGACACCAGCGCATTTTCTGGTCGGTGGGCAATTGTTGGCAGTTCCCGAAAATTTGTTGCCAGCTGATCTAAATATCAACAGACTGACACGCTGGAAATTAGTTGAGAAGATACATCAAACGTTCTGGAAAAGATGGTCTACGGAATATCTACACCAATTACAACAAAGAAATAAGTGGATGTTTCAGAAGAACAATGTCAAGATTAATGATATGGTTCTCATAAAGGAGGAGCATGTACACCCATTACAATGGGCAATGGGCCGTGTAACTCAAGTGTTTCCTGGAAGTGACGGCAACGTAAGAGCTGTTGAAGTGACGACTAGTAATGGGACCTTACGTAGGTCGGTTGTAAGGTTGGCACTTTTACCAATCAATGATTGTTCAAATTGAAGTACACATTATGTATCAATGTACTTCAAGGGGGGCAGTATGGTCCGCGCGATGCACGCATCGTGTAATCCTGCCGCGACATCAGTTGCCTTATCATGATCCAACCAGATA
>NW_007410725.1:0-635 GCF_000475195.1 Diaphorina citri
CCCCCTTGGGCCCCCGGGTCTCCAAATATAAAAAAACCTTATTCAAGGCTGACACCATAAAGAATGGGGCTCAGATTTTCCTCTTATTTACACAGAAAACACCTGTGCTCATCATTATACTGCCGACCTTTCCCCCATCCTACCCTACAATACCCTACCTTACTGATGCTTACCCCACCCTGCCCTATTTGTCGAACCTACTTATATACAGGGTGGTCGTCCGAAATATAGTCCTTCTTTTTGGGGGGAAGTTTAATAGAGTGTACAGTAAAAATGAAGGTCTTGTCGTCGAGATATGAAAGATAGGAGGAGAGGTTTAGAGATAGCCAACCGTTCTTCCAAGCTGACTAGGCTGGCAATTTGTACCTTTTTTTTTCGTAGCCATAAAATGTGCTTCATGGACTTTATAGGTCTGTGTCTTGAAGAGATTCCTTCCGCGAGCGAACATCATCCGTTCAGGATAAAATCCGCCCCACGCGGAAATCGAACTTGACCTAGCGCTTACGCTAATACTCTTCAAGCTATCTAACTAGGCTGGCGACATATCTTTTCATGAAAAGTGCTACGTTAGGGTACACAGTTTGATACCACCCAGTAGGTATTTAATATTAGGAATTTAGGAGGACTTTTCCCTA
>NW_007410726.1:0-635 GCF_000475195.1 Diaphorina citri
AAGGAATTAATTCAGAACACCTGAACACCAATACCCATAATTCTCAGTAATGAGATCCAACAACAAATTTCTGTTTAATTTCCTTTTGAATAATGATTCGAGGATAAATGTTCAAATGATTATTTCTTGGAATTTAGAATTTCCAATTGCATCAAAGGCTATGTACAATTTTACATATTTGCTTGAATTACAAGAACACTTTCGGTAGATTACGCGTTTACAAGTGTAGTATGAAAATCCACGAAATCGAATCCAACGAGAATTATTTCCTGGAATTTAGAATTTCCAATTGCATCAAAGGCTATGTACAATTGTACATATTTGCTTGAATTACAAGAACACTTTCGGTAGATTACGCGTTTACAAGTGTAGTATATGAAAATCCACGAAATCGAATCCAACGATTTAAGTTCAACCGCATTAATCATAAGCCCTGCAAAGAACAAAGAAAATCTTTTCACAGCTGCTCCAACTCAAAGTCCAGGCGAGAGTTGTAATTGACTGAAATTTTCCAAAATTCACTCATAACAACAATCACAACCCTATACATTCTACTTACCTCCGTTTGGCGTATGTATCTTCCGTGTGAAAGTTCAGTTTGCATCACGTTTTACCATCTAAACCCCACAAGTATC
>NW_007410727.1:0-635 GCF_000475195.1 Diaphorina citri
CATGGTTATCTGGATGATTATGCACTGGTACTTAACTTTGAGTTAAATGAACCACACCGAAAGTACGAGGGGTTTGTGGAAAAAGAAAAATAAATTCGTGGATCCATATGGATAGCTTCAATTTTCCTATCTTCTTGTAGCAATGTAAGCATCAACAGACTTTCTTCGTGATTCCCAAGACTTCACTTATCTTGAATTCTTCAACAGACTGTATGCATCTTAACAAAGTATTCCTGTTTCGGATTATCTTGTTAGTAAATTAATACAATCACTTCATCTCCAAATCTCTAGCAGTGAGAAAGACTCAACAAGATCGAAGACTTGGACCAAATTAGTTTCTTGATGAATCTTGTCAACAGAGCACACCTAATAGCTCCAAGTATTTCCTGCGGATGAGACTCTGTCATTGTTTGAGGAGGTCACTTCTCATATCGAGTGTGTTTACTTTGAGTTCTTATTTTGGGAACATCAATATTTGATCAGGTACATAACGACATCGTAACAAGTAATCCCGACCATTTGTCTGTGTAATTGTTTCAATGAGACAAATTACCTCTCTGTCTTTCTCAAAGTTTCCCATCACTTTCACTTTCTTCAAAAAACGGAAGGGAATTTCCCAGGAATTCCTTTTTCAC
>NW_007410728.1:0-635 GCF_000475195.1 Diaphorina citri
AACCTATATCATGTTTGACAACTTACAAGGATACCTTCCCGTACACCGTACAGGTTTTCATGTTCCAACACCGTTTTCTTTTCGTCCTTGTCTTCATTTTCTTTACTCTTTCATGGGTTTCCTTCTTTTTCCATTTTCCCCTTGATTTTTCCCTTATTCTTTAATTTTTATTTTTTTCTTCTTCTTCTTCTTCTTCTTCTTCTTCTTCTTCTTCTTCTTTTTCTTCTTCTCCTCTTCCTCCTTCTCTCCTTCTCCCTTCTAGTGTTCTTTCATTGCTTGTTCTTGTGTTATGAATTTATGATGGGTGCTATTATGCTTCTCTTTCATAGTTTTCTCTTTCTATTTGGTTTGTGTTAGCAATTCTTTTCTTTTCACTCTTTTATCTACTTTCTTTTGGATTATTAAATGTATTTACATAAAATAAATAAATCCATACGAAAATCCTTTTCGTTTTCTACTTCTTTCTTCATCATAATTTATTATTCCTATACATACCTACATTTTACTTCAGAAGGTTTCTCACTTAATGAGCTGAATGAGCTCTTCCATCCAAAGGCCTAACCGGTTTTGTAAACTTTCCTTACCAATATTTTGCAAAAGAGAGAAGGAGAAAGGGGAGAGAGAGAGGGAGAGGG
>NW_007410729.1:0-635 GCF_000475195.1 Diaphorina citri
ATTGTTGAAGAGTGTGGAAGAATGACTCTGGAGATGGGTAACTTTTGGAGGAAGAACTTTGGGTGGAGAGATATTAGAGGGGTAAGTTTTGGGAGGGGGGTTTAGGTACTAGAGAAGATTTGGGTGGGGGACTTTGGGTGGGGAACTTTTTGTGGAAGAGCTATTGGTGGGGAGATATTAGGATAGAGGTTTGGAAGATAGGGTTGAAGGGTGGGAGAATGATTCTGGAGTTGGGTAACTTTGGGTGGGGAGATATTAGAAGGGAAAGCTTTCGGTGGGGGGGTATAAGAAAATCTTTGGATGGTAGATTGTAACTGCCATAGAATGACTCTGGGGAGGAAAGTTTTGGGAGGGGGATTTAGGAGGGAAGAATTTGGAAGGAAGGGTTAGAGAATGACTCTGGGGGGAGGTTTAACTTGGGGTGGGTGGGTTCTGGGTGAAGAGGGCCCAAATGACAAACATCCCCCTCCCAGCTCCGTTCTATCCTTTTGACATTAGTTGACAAGCTAAGAAGCTTGTTGTTAAACAGAAGTTAAAACTCTCCCTGCCTTCTTCTTCTCCTCCTCCTCCTCCTCCTCCTCTTCTTCTTCTTCTTCTTCTTCTTCTTCTTCTTCTTCTTCTTCTTCTTCTTCTTC
>NW_007410730.1:0-635 GCF_000475195.1 Diaphorina citri
GATAAAAAAAGTGACCACAGTGGAATATTTTGGATTAGGAAAAATTTCCATTTCACATAAATAAAATACCCCTAAAAAATGAAATGTTTATGCTCGATCATGCTCAGAGGCTATGCCTGGACGTTCTCCGGACATTCTCAATGAATATTTTAACTTGCGATGGTAGACCCGGGAGTTATCACAATAGCCAGCCTAGTTAGCTTAGTTGGTAGCGCGTCTGCCTTGTAAGCGCTAGGCCGCGGGTTCGATTCCCGCCCGGGTGTTTAAAATTTATATGCTCGATCATGCTCAGAGGCTATGCCTGGACGTTCTCCGGACATTCTCAATGAATATTTTAACTTGCGATGGTAGACCCGGGAGTTATCACAATACGGGTACCTACAGTACTGTTTAAATTTAAAATGTTTATGCTCGATCATGCTCAGAGGCCATGCCTGGACGTTCTCCGGACATTCTCAATGAATATTTTAACTTGCGATGGTAGACCCGGGAGTTATCACAATACGGGTACCTACAGTACTGTTTAAAATGTTTATGCTCGATCATGCTCAGAGGCCATGCCTGGACGTTCTCCGGACATTCTCAATGAATATTTTAACTTGCGATGGTAGACCCGGGAGTTATCACAATACGGG
>NW_007410731.1:0-635 GCF_000475195.1 Diaphorina citri
GTTTTTTTTTTTTTTTTTTTTTTTTCAAAATTGGGTGACAACAAAAGACATTTTCATTTTCGTACTTCAGGCTTTACCTGTACAAGAAGCGATTACATGCAAAAGGGGTAAAATCGCAAGAACAATCCAAGTTAAAGACATCGTCACCACAACAGAATGATGTACTTGCATGAAAAACCATAACACAATGAATGCCCGGTTGTACAATCCGATGGTTAAGTTAACCAGAGGATTCTGACAATAAATTACTCTGCCAACACCATTCGGCGAAAGCTAAAGCCGCTATAACAACAACATAAATGCTCTGAAAAACTGTTGACCTGGGCATTAGTGATAGTAAAACCGGGCATACAGGAGGGGGCATATTTTAAGTCAGACATCAGAAAAGGGCAGGTTGGCAAGCAAAAATTTACCACAACCAAAAAATAGGACTAAATCTAAAATAATTTCCGCTCAGAAAATGAACAATTCACTAAATTATGATCATGAGATGCAGTAAGTGGGTACAAAAAACGTGTGGACTTAACAAATTAGGTATCCAAAAATTTAGGTGGACTCAAGTCGGATTCACAGCTTCCTATTTTGCTACATATTTTCAGAAGAAGAAAATTCATAAGAAAATATGACCTTTCTTT
>NW_007410732.1:0-635 GCF_000475195.1 Diaphorina citri
TGTGAAATATTGAACATTGCACACAAAGGAACAATTATGATGAAAATGAAATAGAGAAAACAAATCGAGACCAATATTGGTATTGGACGGACATTTTCGCCCGAAAGTCATTGGTTTGGTGATAATTCGAATCTGTCGTCACCAAATGAAGGGTCTACTGGAAAAAAAGTGAGAGTGATAATACATTTGTTCTAATAAATCCATGGCGTGGTTTCATTTACATGAGGTGAAAATTGTAAAATACTTTGTGAATGGTACCTGCAATACAATTTTTTCAACAAGAAAATCGTCTAAAATTTCTAAGTAACTTGTCTTGGACTTGAATTATTAATCTCCAGATCCAATGTCCACCACTCTAACCATTACCTGTAGAAATAGGACAGTAATTTTATTTGAAAGTTTAAAACACTTTACCCTAAACGCCTAAACAGATTAAAAGGTTTGTTCTCGAAAAGGCTGGCTTTCTCCTATCCTGTCTTTCTTCTCTCTTCGCTTTCGGGACAACCCGACCTTGACAGTTACAGTTCTCTACCATTTTTCCGAAAAAAGATCAGGGTCCCATCTTTTATCCAACGGGCAGTTCTCATAAATACACCACCCATGCCTGTCATGTTTACAGGCGACTGGAATTTACT
>NW_007410733.1:0-635 GCF_000475195.1 Diaphorina citri
AACCGTCATTTCAGTTATTGATAACTCTGAAGATTTCATAATTGGAAGTTCGAGCCTTACCTGGAATCAAAGAAAGAAACATAATAATTATTCAATTTTGGTTATCATTATTTTGTGAGTTTCTTTCAGGGCAATTCTGATTCAAATGGACTTTAAAATTAAATGGATCAAAAAGGAGAAGAAAAGGGATGATTGGATTGAATAATTTGATCAGAATTTGGAAGAAGCTACAAAGCATCTAGCCACTAATATTCTGCCCAGTTTTATCAAAATCAGAACGAGACCTTCCCAATAGTGTTCAGTCTCTAACTAAAGAAAATCCACAAATCTTAACGAAGGAGTCGATGAAAACGATTGTACTCCAAAAGTCCGAGAAACAAATACGATCTTTCAAAGGGACTATCTCTGATGTCGTGCGTGAAAGCCAACTTCGTATTCGTATGTACCTTCAAGGATAAAGCGTGAAAAGAATAAATAAAGATCGGGAAAGAGGACGCTCAAAAACATCCTGTGTGGAGATTCTTAAACTAAATGGCACAGAAAGAGACGCGTGATCCATACAAGAGGCTCATAGCTCGTGACGATGTAAAACATTGCTTCACTTTCGACAACCTAGGCGTCCCCATCCGTACCAC
>NW_007410734.1:0-635 GCF_000475195.1 Diaphorina citri
CATCTTTTCTTTATTCTGCTATCGCCATTCGGCGAAAGCTAAAGCCGCTACAACAACAACAACAACAACAACAACAACGTGCAGGAAAAATGTCATAGGTACTCTTGTTCAATATTTTCTGCGCGTGGAATGAAAAGTTACGAGTTTTTTTAAGAGGTTTCATAGAGGGCATTGTGACTGCCAAGATCTTATCATCCCTATCTAACGTTTCATCCCTATGTAACATAGGTATCTAGCTAGGTACCTTTCTAGATAAGGTAGCCGTAGGTATTACACAGAACACAGGTAACTACTTTTCTCATATATCACATTTTACCTCCTGTTGAAATTTTCGCAAGTTAAAACTTAGAGTTTCCCGAAGAAATTCCAAGGTTTTCCGCTTATCTTTTAAGAAGAACTAATAATATTAAAATTTTATTTGAAAATAGAAAGTAAAAAAGAAGAAAGAAATTCCTCCCGGATACAAAGTTTTACATATTAAAATTTTACATCTGGGTGAAATCTACATACTGTGTAGGAATGTAATATGTAACGCATGTAGCTATACCTACGTATTGTATAGAAAAGTTCCTGTTACCCTGTTCATAATATGAGTGTTTATAATTTATTCATCATTTCATTGTACCTATACAGGG
>NW_007410735.1:0-635 GCF_000475195.1 Diaphorina citri
TGGGAGCTGACTGATTTGACGGATTTAGAAAATCCTGTAATAGTGTAACAAGTAACCTCAGAACTCTGTAACAAGTAAAGACCCTATAACAAGTACTCTGTACCAAGTAAAGACCCTGTAACAAGTACTCTGTACCAAGTAAAGACCCTGTAACAAGTACCTACTCTGTACGGAGACAACATGAGGAACACATGGACTATGTAGAAATGCCATGACAAATAGTGAAATTATTTATGCTCATATTAGTCGAGAAAATTGAATTATGGAATAGGACTGCGTTCTAGGTGCGAACAAAACCACCTTGGGTGTACTTATTGACGGAAAATGAGTGATTCATGTTTATAAGAGTGAACTATGATTTTTCTACTATTTGACCGAAAATTAATGTTGGAAGTCTGTCTCGTCTTATGATTTTTCGACTTGACGAGAAAAGATCCATTTCTCGTCTCGTATATGTAAATCTCGAGATGAGACGAAAAACTTCTCGTTGGGCATCACTACATAAACACATTTTAACATGAATGTAGAATATGTAGATACATCTGATGCCCTTGCCCGTCTGGAATGATTCTGAACAAGTTGCTATAGGGCGGACTCTAGCTTGTAGTAATAAATTGTAGGTACTAGGTATTTAT
>NW_007410736.1:0-635 GCF_000475195.1 Diaphorina citri
GTATCCGAGAAACTGACCAATGGAAAAACTACGCCTCTGAAATGAAGCATACTCACCCGAAAATGTCGCTTTTATTTTTGTTTCTACATGGGTATTAATAAAAAGCTTCACCATACAAAGGTATCGTGTTTTCATTTATGAATAATTATGCATTAAACATATAATAACATTTAATGAATTTTAAAGTGGTGCTGTATTTACGGTGTGTGCCTTGAATTAAGGTGAGAAAGAGCTTTGGAATTAACTACAAAATAACGTAAGTGAATTTTTAATGCTTATTTCATACTTTATTTACAAAACCCATCGCATTGGTTAATCGATATTGAAAGTCCTAAACGTCTCAAACGTAGTTGGACATAAGAACAAAACTCGCCATCTTGGTTAGATATTATTTGAATTAAATGCTAATTTCTAATAAAATGACAAAATAGAAATGAAAAATGTTACCTACAAAATTGTCCCAACCCTCTGAGGGTACTTCTGAAACAGATTCCAAGATACCTAAAGAGCTAAAACACTATGACGACTATAAACATCAACACTACAACTGTCATAGTCTGGAGTCTGCATACACGGAAATTATCAAGAACTGTTGTGTGATCATCAAACAATACGTTCGGCAGAGAAATACAACA
>NW_007410737.1:0-635 GCF_000475195.1 Diaphorina citri
CCGCCCCGGGCGGGAATCGAACCCGCGGCCTAGCGCTTACAAGGCAGACACGCCACCAACCAAGCTAACTAGGCTGGCGAGAAATAGTAAAATTTGTTGACGGACTGCCAATAATTTGAATTTTTCCCGCCAGCCAGCCTATTAGTTGTAGTTTGGAGGTTAGCGTGCTTGCCTTGTGAAAGTTGTGAGCAATAAGTCGCTTGTTCGATTCCCACCCGGGGCGAACATTATCCTAAACAGATAAGGTTCGTTTCCGGAACGGCTGACTTTCTCTCATATCCTGTTTCGGGACGATAAGATCTGGGTAGAAGTTTATACATTATGTTTACTGCTTTTCTTTAACCGGGCGGCGCCGGCGCTGCGCTTCGAACTTTAGACCAGCGGTTCCCAACCGGGGGTACGCCAGAGACCCTCCGGGGGTCGCGAAAAATAATCGAATAATGGCGGACAAAGGAATAACAAAAGGAAAAATCATGAAACCTACTTGAAAATTAAAGCTTGAAAAAAAAATACTAATAAAATTAAATAAAAAAAATCCCATTAGTCAACCTGCTCTTGTAAGTAAATAATACAAACAATACCTACCTACCAAGTGTTCTAAATCTCCATTTTCAAGTTTTTTTTTTGGGGGGGGG
>NW_007410738.1:0-635 GCF_000475195.1 Diaphorina citri
TACATCTACATATTTTAACCCTTCATAAGGGTCATCTTTGAGGATGGTCTTCTGAAGATAGGTGGATATGCTAATATGCCATTGAAAGCTAGTAGCTAAGATAGAATACATCTACAAAACTTTGGAAAAATAAATTGCCCACTAACCAGGAAGGGTTAACGACAAACCTTTTAATCTCAATATGAGCCTATGACCATGTTTAATATATTTATGTACAAACATAGGTTCATTTGTGTCTATGTATGTTTTGAATTGTCCATGTAGGTATAGTGAAATACTCTTTGTGTGTTCAACCTCATACATACACACATGCATAAATATGCAACCCGGTGTTGTATGGGGCATTAGCCGGTGGGTACGTGTTACTCGGTAGCATCCCTCTCCTTCCCGTCTCCCGGAGTCCTGACCACAGATTATTCAATTAATCCTACTACCCCGTGCTGAATGGACGGACATTATGCAGATTTGATAACACACCACGAGGAGGGAACAAACGAGGAGGAAACAAACAAGCATCATAATCGAGATGCGAGGCATAAATGTGCGGATAAATTGTTTGCTTTCTCACAGGAATGGTCAAACAAAGGTTTACACGGTGATATGCGACGCAAACAGCTCTGTCCTGAACAGCAGAA
>NW_007410739.1:0-635 GCF_000475195.1 Diaphorina citri
ATACAGTAGAACCTCGCTCATTTCAACTAATTGGGACCGGGGGTCAGCAACAACCACGCCAACAAGGGAAAGCATGGGGGGCCCCCAAGTGCCATATTTTTTGAGGTTCTACCCATTCTTTTTAGATATAATTTTTGAGGATGTGTTTTTGTGTTGTTGGCATCAGTGGTGGGGGCCCTGGGGTGTTTGTGAAGGGGGCCACTCACATACGTTATGTTGTTCGGGTATAGTTTATTCAACAGTCTCGTTTGTGAAGGGGGCCACTCACATGTTATGTTGTTCGGGTATAGTTTATTCAACAGTCTCCTTTGTATTGTATCATTAATTTTCTAGAAAATTTGTTTAACAGCCCCATTCTTGTCTTTTCTAGTTTCAATTTTCACTAGCTAGTAGCGGTTGTGTCATCTTAGCGCGAATTTTCAAATTTTTGTAATTTTTTATTTAGTTGTTCTGATGATGGCCATAGTAGTGGTTAGTGGTCGAAATATATCAACTCGTCTGTCCTTTTATCTGTAGTCTTGTTTGTTAATGTCTACCGTCGAAATATATCAACTCGCCTGTCCTTTTATCTGTAGTCTTGTTTGTTAATGTCTACTAGATAGGGGATAGTCTGTAATCCACACCAGTCAAGTGAA
>NW_007410740.1:0-635 GCF_000475195.1 Diaphorina citri
GAGCTTGCACCGAACCCCCGAACATCTGTATAGTAACCGAGTACTGTGCCCGCGGCAGTCTCAAGGTAAGATAAAATAGCTTATGTTAAAAGCTGTGTCCACACATGGTCGACCTCGTCAATCGAGGCGGTGAAGAGGTGAATCTATAATGTTGTCGAGGCAGTGTGGACGGTTCATTCGATGTCGATCGACGTATGGACACACCTTTACAAAAAATTGGGTTCCAGAGCTCAAGTCACTGAGAACCCTACCACTTTTGTCTTCCATACCGTGTGATCGGTCTTTGTTTACATGACCATACTCCTATGGCGTCAGATTTTTGCTTTATATTGTGCCATAGAAAATCGCCAGATTATAATTACATTATGTCGATCTAATCGTGTGAGGTGTGATCCTAACCTTTGAAATTTCATTTTTGAATTTTTTTTGTCGATATTCCCTGTTGATTCTTGAAGTACGATATAGTATTATTGTGGGGGCACGGTTGGTCCAGTGGTAACGCGCTTGCTTGCCATGCAGAAGGTCCCGGGTTCGAATCCCACCATCGACAAAAATTTATTGCAAATATTTCAACGAGTTACTTTCTGGTGTTCTCGTGTTGACCCAGCACCTAAATGGGAAGTATTGTGTCTCTT
>NW_007410741.1:0-635 GCF_000475195.1 Diaphorina citri
GGAGGAGGAGGAGGAGGAGGAGGAGGAAAAAAACCAAGAGTGAAAAATGTGTGATAAATCCGAGCATAATATGAACTGTCTGATGTGAGTGTCTGCTAAACGAGTTATTAAATACTTTTTGATTTGCTAGATACACCTACTTTAACATAATAAACCCAACATGTTTGCCAAAATTAATTAAAATAGGACAAACCGTTCGAGACTTTTAAGAAATTCTTCGTTTCTCCAGTGCCCTAAATCACCTCCAGTGCCCTAAATCACCAAAGTATGGAAAAGTATCTTACAAGTGTAATAGCCAATGGAAAAAATTTGAATTTGGACGAATCATATCAAAATATGGAATTGTAAATACTTTTCCATACTTTGGTGATTTAGGGCACAAACTCTCAAACCGTTTGTCAACAATTTTTTCGGGCAATATGGTATATTGTTGCTCGTTTACTAGTCACTTTTAGCTATCATTTTATGGTGTGATATGTTGCTATTTTGGTCTCCTTGTCTCCTATGTGTGGATGAGATTACTTTCAGTTTTTATTGTTATCTCATAATGTGCGCGGGTGTTACATTCGATTCTCTCATTCCTGTCGTTCTGCAAGACGACCCATTAAACCATTGATGTTATTACATAACTTGTC
>NW_007410743.1:0-635 GCF_000475195.1 Diaphorina citri
GACTATGTCCACATATACTCAATTTGGGTATTCATACCCATCTCCCGCCTCCTCACAGGTAAATTTACATTTATTTATCTACTACGGAATATAGTTTTATCTTCATACTTGTACCTATACAGTTAAACAAACTATCCACTAGAGACTAGATCAACTGACCAAACAATGACCGTCTTCATTAAATCTGTTAGCGCTTTTGAGATAATCTGCCCATTTTTTGCTACACATTATAATATAACGTTTTTCTTACATCAAGTATTTTCTTTTATCTTTAAACCTACTTCTAATTTTATTGATCCAAATAATGAGTGATTCACAGTTTCTTTGATGGCCTTTGGATATCTCCTTTCAAAGAACACAATTAGTAGAATTACCTAGGCAGAATTGCCAACATTGAATAAAAACTGGAATGAAAATCCTTCTATGATAAGTGGTAATCTAATAGTAGGTACTCGTTGAAAATAACTAAATCTACACACGTTTCTAAAAGGTAATACCGGTTGTCAAAATCTCCCTCCCTTTCTCTCCCTTCCTCCTTCCCTCTCTCCCTTTCCTGATGTATGTTACGGTTCATAAAAAAGTCCTATTAATTATTTTTTAAAAGTTATTTAATTAATTATTGTTCGAGAATGAAA
>NW_007410744.1:0-635 GCF_000475195.1 Diaphorina citri
AAATAATGCTTCTAAACATTTATTTTTTATAATGCTCTCATTATTTTTATGTTTTACTTTCTATTACCCTCTTTATGTAGGTAGGTACATATTTATGGTGAATTAGGGAACCTACACAATGTACCAGTAGCGAGTACTTACCTATTGGTCCTGGGAAATCTAGTCCTACTGTAGTAGAGCGAGCCAATGAGAGTACCTATCACCTAATACTTAGGTACTAATTTGAACACCTAATAAAGAAATAGGTATACGTATACCTACTAACTCTGTAAAGGACCTTTTTATTATAAACTACCCAGTTTTCCTTTGTATTTATGGAAAACAAATTTAAAGGAATGCTCCTCCTTAGAAACAAAGCTATGTTATCTTTTCAAAACAATGCAATTCCTTGATCTATAAGGGGTTTTAAGTTAAGGAGTGCTCTTTTAAGTATCATTTAAGGAGAATTTTTTTCAGTGTTCTGTTGACTGAATATGATTAAAATATGTATTTCCCAAATCTTTTTTTCTTTTCCTTTGTGGGTAAGTAATGGAAAGTCGTGTGATGTTCACCCCCGATTTTTATAAATTAATATTATTAGCAGTAGAATATAGGTAGGTAGTTAGGGAGCGACCAACGCTGTATTGTAGAAGAGG
>NW_007410745.1:0-634 GCF_000475195.1 Diaphorina citri
GAAAGTTTAAGAGTTTTCCTTCTTTTTATGCCCCCATTTTTGGATTTTCATGACAAAGAATAGATTTCTCACATGATTCGAGAAGTAAATATTCTGAAATTATGTATGGAACAATAATCGGACAAAAAACTTCTTGAATATAAAACGATTGCCTAGGTACAACAAATTTTAATATTTCATGGGATATGTTATGCTTATGCATATTACATAAAATCGTAAATTAAAAGTAAACTCATTTTATAGCTACCTTACCAACATATCTTTGAATTTTGTATGAACGCCGAGCACTAATTTGATTTATGCAATAAGCAATACATGATAATAACTCGGAAGAGGTACATTTTATGGGTATGTTGTATGTAGGTAGATAGGTATCGACATAGGACAGAATTAGAAATTATTTAATTTTTGCTTTTCTGTTACAGGTAATAACATTCAATCAAAAAACGAACTCTTGCCTCGTGTAAAGTAAGTTTTTTTTATGTGTTAACGAAACAGCACTTCTCTTTGCTTTAAAGGCGAATGCAACTTTACAAGATACTTACTTGTGTGTACGAAATTTCATCAAAATTGGACCAACTGTTCGAGATCTATCGCGGAACGAACAGGCAAAAAATCGTCGAGTTAAAACCTT
>NW_007410746.1:0-634 GCF_000475195.1 Diaphorina citri
TGGACTGCTCAAGTAAAGGGAAAGGGACTTTTCAGTCTCATTTTGGCAGTATATGTAGATAACATTGCTCTAAATAAAGTAATTAATTACTAAAAAAACTGAAATTAGAACAACACTATTAGGTGTACGATGTCTACTAAATCCAGATAGGTAATGATAATGAATGATCACAAACATACCAAATTGCATAATAAGTACCCGATGCAGCTGATCTCCACCCCTCAGATGATAGAATTAGTGACGGTGAAGATGAAGAACAACCTAGACAAGAGTGATTTACCTAATACGGCTGATCTCCACCCCTCAGATGATAGAATTAGTGACGGTGAAGATGAAGAACAACCTAGACAAGAGTGATTTAAGAACCAAATACTTTAACTAAAAATAGATACCATCTTTACCTGTTCTAGAATTCAACCTCTTGGACTTGACCCTCAAAAAAAAAGGTTACAGATTCGAAGCTACCTCTGCTTTTTAAAAGAGAGAGTTTATAAAAATAGACCTTTACCTTAATTGCAACAATGCAAAAGGTTCTCATTCAGAATGTCCCTTCCGCATTTTATTTATTATGTCTATTTTTTATAAAATGTAAAAGGACAACACAATTTATCGATGTGGTAAACATATTATTTTC
>NW_007410747.1:0-634 GCF_000475195.1 Diaphorina citri
CTGCCGAATCGGTTCGTGTAAAGATACACAGGCGTGCTTGCTGGAACTTGGCCTGGCGCACTGCCGTGCGCTCAGATGAGAGTGTCCCCTCTACACACGACACGATTTTTTTCTGAACGACACAAAATGTCCTTGTAGGCAATGCAATATGAGAGTGTCCCCACCACACACGACAAGTTTTTTTTTTCTGACCGACAAAAAATATCCCTGTAGGAAATGTAATTTAAATGAGAGTGTTCTCACTACACACGACACGATTTTTTTCTGAACGACACAAAATGTCCTTGTAGGCAATGCAATATGAGAGTGTTCCCACTACACACGACACGATTTTTTTCTGAACGACAAAAAATATCCCTGTAGGAAATGTAATTTAATGATAGTGTTCCCACTGCGCACGACACGATTTTTCCCGAACGACTAGTGGGAACGGACCTTCAGGGTAGGTCTATCATGGTTTGCCAATGTATCATCTTCAACCTTCAACAAGATGGAGAGGAGAGAATTTTGTGTTTTGCTTTGAGAGAGGAAAAAGAAGCGTAGGTATAGCTATTATAATCCTTTGAGCTTTTTAGTATGCAAGAGACAAAGTCAACAAAGAGTGATAGATGGGGATTGAAAACATCACACGAAG
>NW_007410748.1:0-634 GCF_000475195.1 Diaphorina citri
TGAAACGACAAATTCCCTATACTTCATAGCCAGGTCAACCTCAGATTCAACACAATCCTGAAACAATCCACGGTGGTAGAACTTGACCTTAGAAGGGCCCATGTGATTCTTTTGTCCTTAATCATTTTAGTTTTTCATATTAAAAGATCTGGTTTAGAAAAAAGACCTTATTCAGAATGCCCAGCAAAAGGGGACTTTTTAGGTTGAACGAGGTAGGTACCTATTCTGTTCTATTTTCATCCAGTTGTTATGTTCTTATCTATTTTCAGACTTTGCCACAGCAGATCAATGAGAGAAATGAAAAGATGATATCCAGTTGTTATCTATTTTCAGACTTTGCCACAGCAGATCAATGAGAGAAATGAAAAGATGAAGGAAGAAATGTTAGGTAAGTTTATCAGGAAAAGCTGAAAACAGATTATCCTACAAAGTTTCTTCTTTGAACGGCTGGCTTTCTCCTAGCCTCTCCGTCTCTCTTTGCTTTCGGGACGATAACACCTTCGTTGTTCCAGTTCCTTCTATTAAAACCTATCTTTAATATTTTCCAAGTAGCTAAACGCTACGAGAGACACAACATATTTCTGATTTAGGTGCTGGGTCAACATGAGAAATTGAGAACACCAATAAGTAACAA
>NW_007410749.1:0-634 GCF_000475195.1 Diaphorina citri
AAAAACCCCCAAAACCCTTTTTTTTTTTTTTTTTTTTTTTGGCTTTTTGGTTCTCTGGACAAAATGAAATTTGCACCACCATTTTCGTGTTCCTGATAAAAAGACCTTTAATTTGACATAGAGGTCAACCAGGTTTGGATAAGTCCTTCTATGGGGACAGACAGACCGACAGACACCGAAGCGAATACAAAAGTCCGTCCCTATACCTTTTATTATTACTATTGTAATTTAATAAAGGAAGGACGGACTAAAAATGGAGGGGCTAACAGTTAAGCTAACAAACATGCTGATTGTTCAAATAGCAAAATGTATGTAGTTACTGTAGGACTTACTAGAATAGGTAGGTAGGTATCTACAGTATGCATTGAGTAGCAAAAGTTCGAGTTTTTTTAGACAGCAGATACGAGTAGCAGAATTGAACGAACGAAGAGAATTTAACGACCATGACAACGAAGAAGAAGGAGGAGGAGGAGGAGGAAGAGAAGGAGAAGGAGAAGAAGAATAAGAAGGAGGAGGAGAAGGAGAAGAAGAATAAGAAGGAGGAGGAGGAGAAGAAGAAGAAAACGAAGAAGGAGGAGGAGAAGAAGAAGAAGAAGGAAAAAGATAGACGAGGAGGAGGTAAAAAAAAAAAAAA
>NW_007410750.1:0-634 GCF_000475195.1 Diaphorina citri
ATGTTATAAAACCTCTTGACGTTCATCTTGTCCCTTCGCAATGCGTTGAGTGGCAATGCTCTCTCTTGAAAAAGTACCGAAGTAACGTCCTACCTACTATCGTCCGTACCAAAGTAAGTACTTTCCTAGTATCAATCATACTTACCTAGCTAGCTACTGTACTTACTTTTACCTAACCTATTCCATTGTGTATTTATTTCCTTCTAGGAACTGGAACACTAGAAAACACAAACAGAAAAATAGAACTCATTCCTGAGCAGAAAGTAGAAAGCCTCTGAAAGGGTGACCCCAAAGTTGTGGATCAAAATTGGAAGGGTCAGGAAAGGATAATATGCATTTGGGTGAATTTTTTGAATGTAGGATTCTTTTCCATTTCAATTGTATAAAAAAAGACAAAGCTGTAGTCAAAACTGCGAAAAAGTGTCTTTGGAAGATCGGGAAAAAAACCTTTAACTGACAAAAGTAGCACTAAAAAATAAGTGGCATTTAAAGTTTTCTGAGCCAGTCTAGCTAGGCCCGGTGCGGATTTTATCCTGAACGGATAATCGTTTTCGGAACGGATGGCTTTCTAATATCCTGTATTCCTTCTCGATTTCGGGACGATAAGACCTTAGCAGTTACAGATTCCTCTATC
>NW_007410751.1:0-634 GCF_000475195.1 Diaphorina citri
GGAATTTTATCCTCATTTATTTGAGAGTGTGACCACATAATAATGGAGCTCTAAGGGTTAGGTGGTAGAGAACGCCTCTGGCGTTAACCTCACCTGGTGGTTACCTTCCACTCAAGAGTCTATTATTAGTCTATTATTATTAACTCCAAACAAAGGCCCGAAAAACTTCGACCCTTGTGGGTTTCGAACCCGGGACTTCGTGTGATATCCACTTGGCCACAGAGACCACTGCGTTTCAGTAAGTAGTACCCACAGGTTAGCGTTCATTAGTCCGTCCTTCCTTTATTATTACAATAGTAATAAAAAGGTATAAGGGACGGACTATTGTATTCGCTTCGGTGTCTGTGCCGGGCTTCGAACCCGGGACTTCGTGTGATACCCACTTGGCCACAGAAACCACTGCGTTTCAGTAAGTAGTACCCATAGGTTAGCGTTCATTAGTCCGTCCTTCCTTTATTATTACAATAGTAATAAAAAGGTATAAGGGACGTGCGAAGGGCATCCACTCGTAATTTTTTTGTAACCAAAACCAAGTCTCAACCCAAAGCAATCACCCAAGGGCTGATTGAGAGGCCGAACTTAAACCTTATATTGGGAATAAAGGGAGAACGGGCTCTAGTCTTGATTTTAAATC
>NW_007410752.1:0-634 GCF_000475195.1 Diaphorina citri
TCTTCGACACAAAAATAGGCACTATGCAAAAATTCACTGAGAAAAAGCACTTTTAATCACTATTAATTCAAGGAAAAAGGCAGAGCAAAATTACACGATGCGTACAGCTTGAAAGTTGAACTCGGAATATAATTATTGTTGGGGATTTAAAATATTGAAATCCTAAATTAATGTTATTGAATTTCTGCTAACTGCATTCGCAATTAATAAATGCATTAATATTATCTTGGAGGGTTTTTAATAATATGATGTATACATTTCCTCCTTCTTTCCATATTTCAGCTCGTTCGGAATGTGCATTTTGCAATTTATTTCATATTATGGTGGGTCCAGACTTGTGCAATGCAATGAAATTCGTTAGTTTGGACGTGTTTGAGACAGTTGCAGCAAAGTTTTTTGAACATTGCAGCAAACGTTTGTGGGTATCCGAGGTTGGCGGTTTTCTGGCGAATGTCTTTGATGTGCGTTGCACTAGTTTGGACGTGTTTGCAAAGCATCGTGCAATGCAATGCAAATGCAAATGATGTACCTACTATAGGCGATTACTAGTTGAGTGTCGGTACAAAAATTCTCGGATACATGAAAAACGTTCGCATTCGTCAGATTTGATTTTACGTGCAACGTGCAATGCAAA
>NW_007410753.1:0-634 GCF_000475195.1 Diaphorina citri
ACACGAATCCAGTTAAATCCTGTATAACATGCATGACAATTACCCAGACTTTTTCCAAAACTTATGCACACTTTGTATTATCTAAAGCATTTGCATATAATGCACGCGCAAATGCTGCGTGCATATTGCACATGCTAAGAAACATGAGGGAATTAAGGTGGTAGTTATGCACAAGGTTAGGCTATGCTAGGCTTGGAAAATGATTCTTACTTTCTATTTCTTCTTTTTTCAGTTAGGTTCCTTCTATTTTTTAAGCCTCGCCTAGCCCTGCGTATAACCACAACCTAACTAACACCACACCAAAGACTAAAAATATGACAACAATTCAGGAGATTAAATTGAGACTTCCTAGTTTCCCTGTCCCCTTTCCCTTTTCATCCCACTAACGTGCCTGCTCTATGAAGTGGTATTTGATTGACAATCACGTGCCAATCAGTATAAATCTTACACCGAACCTCAGTTGAGATACAGGAAACTGCCACAAGTTGCCAAGAAATCCGAGATATTTTGCTGAATTGAGATCCGAACAACTTTGTGCTAGATATATTCTGCTGTAGTTGCAACTGAGTGTACATACCTAGCTATTAGAGATATAGAATTAGTTGAGTTATTAGCTGTCATTAGAGGGCAGGCA
>NW_007410754.1:0-634 GCF_000475195.1 Diaphorina citri
ACTTCACACTCTCTACTGAAAAAAAAAAAAAAAAATATGAGGAGCTGTATGAAGTGAGAAGTCGGAGTTCATGTGGATGAGAAGTATGAGAACCCTGTCACTTAAAAGAAAGCCATTATATAAAAAAAATAAATACTGGTTCATATTGATACCTATAGCAATGGAGAGCATTGTTCAGTAACTCTATTTTTCATTTGCAATTTTTTATTTGTCTCCTAACATCTGACATTGAAATGTCGAGTTTATTGTTAGATATCATCAGATAGCTATAAAGGTAAACTAGTCGGAGTTCATGTGGATGAGAACCCTGTCACTTAAAAGAAAGCCATTATAAAAAAATGCCCCTGTTTTTCGTCACTGTACCCTCACGACAGCTTGCTTTATATAGTTAACCCCATTATGTGTTAATTACCTATGTTATTGTTATCGTGTTAATCAGAATACCTATAATAGCCACGGAAAATTACCCTATGGTATTAATAAGAGAATGTTGGAGGAAATTTTTAATAGGCATTTACTATGGGGAAATGCTTACCTTAGAAATCAGTTTCTTCTGTTAGTCAGCTCCCATGGCGTAGTGGTCACTGCGCTCGCCTTGCACGCGGGAGACCCGGGTTCGATTCCCGGCGGTGTC
>NW_007410755.1:0-634 GCF_000475195.1 Diaphorina citri
GTCTTGTGAGATTGGGTGTGAATGACAGGGCTGACTTAAGGGACGTCCCTGCAAATGGGGAGTAGAAATGGACTTGACTTCGAGGAAATAACTAGATGTCACCCTACTTACTTTACATGTACAGGGTCACCAAACAAATGCCGTCATATTGAGTCCTGTCAGTACTGCACGACTCGTATCGCATAAAAGCAGATTTAGCCAGACAACTTCGAGCTCCTTAGGGCAAATTTTAGCTCTTAAGAGCTGCTAATAATATTTTGAAGTTGTTTCTACTTTCTAATCTTTCATGATGGACATTTAGGGAAAGTGTCCAGGGTGCATTCCATAGTCATACAAGGCAGCGCAGCGGTTGATCTAAGTCAGTCTTTGTGAGTATCACTTTCAAGTTTCAACTGAAGTCTGAGGACCTACAACTTGTTACGACCCTGATGTCTAACTTCATAACAGAGGCTTCGTATCTTATGATGAAAAGTTCTTAGATTTTTCATCGTCGTCTAAACTTCACTACCGCTACGTAAGTCGATTTTGAAAAATAAAAAATTAAAACACTTGGCGATTACGAGTTCACAGTTTCGAATCCCTACCCAAGGCATGGAATTTTAGGACTCTAGCACATTAAAAGCGTAGTCCGATA
>NW_007410756.1:0-634 GCF_000475195.1 Diaphorina citri
ATTTGACCCGATTACATTATACATTTCTGTCCCATTTCCTGATGCATGATTTTATTTATTTTTTCTGACTTCTCAAGGCCCCCTCCCCCCTCCTTAATAAATTAAATCCTGTCAGTATATCGGCCACACGGTATAGAAATTGTATCAGTTTGCAAATGAGGAGGTCTGTGTGAGAAAAGGACCATTCAAGGCACATAGAGCTACATTCATTGACATTCATGCCATTCATTGGCACATTCATTGACATTCATGCCATTCATTGGCACATTCATTGACATTCATGCCTATCCGGGAACAGAATGGTTTGGACTTTGGTCACAAAATTTCCTCCTTGGCCGGACCCAGCACCTTTGGATTGAAGTGCTCTCAACAGATTGGACACCGAGGTGAGCTGTCTTAGTCCTTTAGCAGTTCCTTTTCTTTCCCAAATTCCTTTAGCAGTCTTGACTTTTGGGTTTGGTTTGGATGCGATCATTTGGAAGAATCTTTCCAGTAATCTTTTCCGTCACAAACCTTTCTCTTTTCCTGGTCTACAATACTAGTCTACCATGAGCTTACACAAAGGCCATTATATCTAATTTATGACTATTTAACATTCTTTCACAAATACTCGTAATATAAATTTCCAGTCTTT
>NW_007410757.1:0-634 GCF_000475195.1 Diaphorina citri
AAATTTCAATATTGTCAATAGAATAATCATATTGATGGAGGACTCTGTAACTTTGTGAATTTCCATTTATATGTTAGTCACTTTCCCTTCGTTTCAAAAAATAGATTAATCTACGAGTAGAATTTAAACACCTTATTTTCACTCCCAACTAGGACCAGAGAGCAGGGAGTCTGTTACACCAACAGTGTTAAATGGTCTCTATATTTGATAAAATTACATAAAATCAAAATACAATTTTAACAATAGACCATCAGCCAAGAATATGAAAATATTTAAAAAGGTCTAGTTAAATAACAAATAGGTAAAACAAGATTGTTAACCCATAGAAAGTAGTTAAAGGTTGTGGTCACTACAACTGTTGTCCATCTTCAAGTTGAAGTCATAAATGTATTGGTAATATTATGACAATGTAAACAACTTACGATGTACTCTATCCTGACATAATGATGTCATCCATATTTTGAGTACACGAATAATGACAATCCACATGTTATATCAGTAATTTAATAAACTGAAGAATGAAAGACCAAAGGCATGATATGTTTCGAAAAAAGAAATGAAAGAAGTAGAACCTATATTTTATAAGACAAGTGTCAAGTCTTCATTGTACTGGTAGGGATCTAGGCAATGTCAT
>NW_007410758.1:0-634 GCF_000475195.1 Diaphorina citri
TTCCTCACAGCCAAATACCACTGTGTGCTAGTTAAATTTCCAACCCCATTTAACATCATTATCCAAATGCATATTAGACTACAGAGTGTTCAAAAAGTCTTCGAACCCCTGAATATTTTTAAACGCCGCGCCGGGAGATGAGTAATTGCAATTTCTGTCTGTGTTTTATCTTTTAAAATACGTTATACCATTTTTCGTAGTAGTCGCCAAATTTCGGGCAGAGCCAGGTTCGACCCGAAATTCATCTCGAGTTTTTTCTAGTTCCCTATAAAAACAGGATTAATGCTTTGGACCCAAAGTTAGTTCTAAATTACTGTTAGGTAGTGCTGTTGTAGTAAAGACAGAAGCATTAGTGGCAATCATAAATTTAAATCTAATGAATCAGAGTATTAATGCTTAAAATGCATTAAACACCTCTCTCTCTCTCTCTCTTTCTCTTTATCTGTTTTGTATCTCTCCCTCAATTTCTCTACCTTTCTCTCTCTCTCTCTTTCTTTCCCTTCTCTCTCTCTTTCTCTTTATCTGTTTTGTATCTCTCCCTCAATTTCTCTACCTTTCTCTCTCTCTCTCTTTCTTTCCCTTCTTCTATTCCTCTCTCTTTCACTGTCTGTTTCTTTTCCTCTCTTTGTTATTT
>NW_007410759.1:0-634 GCF_000475195.1 Diaphorina citri
ATTAGTACTTGAAGCTTCAGTAATATAGTCATATCAGTACTTACAGTTGTAATACCAGGGTCTTTCACAGGGGCTCACTTGCCCCGAGCTCGACCTGTGCTTCAAGCTAATCAAGAGGGCCCGGAATCAGTCCTCAAGAGGGCCTAATTTAGCTAAAACTACCAAATACAAATACAGTCGAACCTGAATATAAGAGAATCGAGGGGATCACCATGTTTTTCTCTTAAATCCAGATTTCCACTATGTCCACTTGTCCAGTTTCTATTCTTGTTTGTCAGAAATTGCCCCAAGGATGCCAGATGGGCCCACGCGGACATTGCAAGGAATATGCCATTCCGCTGGCATATTCTGACAGATCCAGTTGGCATGGAAATATAGATAGAATAATACAAATACATAGTAATAACACAAAAATACAAATACTATGTTTGAGAAGGGAGCTACCTTTTTGAAATATTTGAACTTGTCGACGATTTTTGCCTACAAGTCCTACGCAATTACCACTTAGGTTAAGCAACGTTTTGACAATCTGGACACCTCACGGACAATTAATATGATTATGCCAATGGTTGATAAGTGTAAACTTGGCAATCATGAAGCACAACAAAGTCAATACCAAGATAAGACCAATGCG
>NW_007410760.1:0-634 GCF_000475195.1 Diaphorina citri
CGATTTAGCGTTGATGAGATCATTTTATAGCTCCCGATGAGGAAATTTGAAATCAATAATATCAATATAATGTTGAACAAATGGTTCACATATTGTGAAAATAAATGTTGAATTTTAAGTGGCACCTTGTTTACCGTTTGAAGGGAAAGATTTACACCCGTGTAAATGGTTTTGCCGTCGGATTTCAAATCATATTTTGTTAAATTCTAACTTGGAAATGAGAATGTAAAGCTGTAAAGGGACCCGTACTGAAAATGGATTGCGTACGTGATGACGTCAGTTCATCGACGTCTTTTAGTCGACTAAACTTCAATTTCATTGGCCTTTGTCGGCAAAATAACGTCACATTGACACAGTTCTTTTTCATTCATTACAATCCTTCAATATTTATCCAACTTTGTAACAAAGCATTCTCGATTCTCTTCAGAACTACAATCCACAATAATGTATAATTGAAATCTAATTGTAACATCGAATCATTCAATTACAATCCTTCAATATTTATCCAACTTTGTAACAAAGCATTCTCGATTCTCTTCAGAACTACAATCCACAATAATGTATAATTGAAATCTAATTGTTGTACTAGCATTAGTACATATGTACGTGATTTTCCCAGCCCAAGTTCCGCCAG
>NW_007410761.1:0-634 GCF_000475195.1 Diaphorina citri
GGAAAATGCTTTACTTTCTTGACGAAATGGCTTAAAAGACACCTCTTCAGTTTGTGAATTACATAGGTTTTGTGTTCAATTTCCAGAGTTGACAAATGTAAAGAACTAAGAAGAAGAAGAAGAACAGCGGCGGGTAATTGAACCCAGGACCTTTGGTTTGCAAGGTTGGTGTGATCTGTGGTATGCATTGGTATAAAAATAAATAATTAATGATAAAAAAAATAACGAAAATGTTTTTGATGGGAATGACCGAGGGCGTGGTGCTAATTTTTTTTCATAATCATAACATATGAAATGGTGTGAAGAGGTCTGGCAAGTTCCAATATCATTATACGGTTGATAACTTTTAGACCTCGAATTCCGATTCTGCTGATCAATTAGCCAATAACCGGGAGCGGATGGCAAATGAAAAAAATAGCACGTGGAAACCCCTAACCTTAGAAGTGGGCCTTTTGGCCTTTCCTAATCTAACTACCAAGAAAGTCAAGAGCAAAATTTATAAAAGCTATAGCTACTCGTAACTACCTACTGATCATATGTATGCCTTACTATGCCTTAATTAATAATGAGAATTTCCATTATACGTAGTGTAGTATGTTGAATATGAATACATTTGCCATGTACAGGTATAGAG
>NW_007410762.1:0-634 GCF_000475195.1 Diaphorina citri
GAACAAATGATACAGAGAGGAAGGAAAAAGAGGTACAGAGAGCCGAGAAAAGAGGTACAAAGAACGAAAAGAGAGATACAGAAAAAGGGAAAAAGAAAGAGAGTATACAAACTATAAGAATGATAGAGGAATGACAAAGTTGTACAGAGAGAAGGGAAAAAGAGTGTCAGGGGAGGGAAAAAGAATTACAGGGAAAGGGAAAAAATGGGAAAAATAATCCCGCGGGATTTATCATGACTGTGGCGGAGATATTACACTTTTTACATGGAAGGGAAATGAGACAGGGGAATTACGAATATGATTATCAGCTCAGAGGGAAAGGAGAAAGAGAAGAGGGGAAGTAGAAGGAGGAGAAGAAGAAGAAGAAAAGGAAGAAGGGAAAACAGGAGAGGAAGAAGGAGAGAAAGGAGAAGAAGAGGAGGAGGAAGAAGAAGAGAAAGAAGAAGAAAAGGAAGAAGGGAAAAGAGGAGAGGAAGAAGGAGAGAAAGGAGAAGATGACGAGAAAAATGAAGTGAGAAGGGAGGAGGAGGGAGGGCATGGAAGAAGAGAGAGGAAAGGGGAGGATGAATCAGATAAAGGAGGAGAAGAGAAAGATGGAAGAAGAGAAGGAGGAGGAGGAGGAGGAGGAGGAGGA
>NW_007410763.1:0-634 GCF_000475195.1 Diaphorina citri
CGTACCAACCTATCTATAAAACTTCAATGATTTTCCAAAAGGTGTTGAAATACCTGCAATTAGTACCTTTACACCGCATTAAGTTATAAAGGGGTGAAGTTATGTTTACAAGAGGGTAGATTTTTCAGGTTGATACCTTCAACCCTCTCCTCAAACCTTTATTTCCATTGAAGAATTCATTTTATACACAACGTTGTGGTAAAAGTGTAACAACAACAATAATAATAACTATTATAAATAGCGGTGGGAACATTAACACTCCATGTTGTGTGAATACTTATATCCCCAACCAGTGGCGTCGTGGATATTTTACTAGTGGCCCATCGAAGCCTAGAAATGTTTTGGAAACCAGGCCCCTTCTAGTGGCCCCTTAAATGGAGTATCTAAAGGGCCCAAACTTCAGACTTACTAATAAGATAGCTTCATCAACATCCTCAACGGATGGACAAAGAAAAGAATGTCACAAATGGCGCTCCCAATTAATACCTACACCTAGACAAATTTTTGTCTTTAACTCGAACCACGAGCCTCCTGATCCGAAGTCCAATGCGTTAACCACTACACCACTGAGGTTGGTTAAATTTTAAACAGTTTTTTCAGTAATAAGACCTTGGCTCACTTGGCTGGTTCACTT
>NW_007410764.1:0-634 GCF_000475195.1 Diaphorina citri
ATTCAAAATTCTGCTTTTCCATTGGCTATTACACTTGTAAGATACTTTTCCATACTTTGGTGATTTAGGGCACTGATGGTGAGTGGCTGGCCTTACACTTGAAATATATAGAAACACATTACCCTCACGTCACGTGAGCTCATGGGGAGTCTGATAGATGTTCAAAGTTCTCCCATAATATAGTAGGCGATTGCGTTCACGATAGCTACGCTACACTGCCCTCACGTCAAGTGAGCTCACGTGACGTGATGGCAGTGTGTTTCTACTTTTAGTCACTTAATAAGTTCGTATTCGAATCAATTTGAATAATTCAATTCAATTATATTATATTTTATTACAAGAAGACAGCCTAGTTAGCTTGGACGGTAGCGCATCTGCCTAGTAAACGCTAGGGTGCGGGTTCGATTCCCGCCCGGGGCGAACTTTATCCTTAACACATAATGTTCATTCTCGGAACTGCTGGCTTCCTCCTATCCTGTCTTGCTTCTCTCTTCCTTTTGGGACGATAAGACCTTAAGCACTTACAGTTCCCTCTATCACACTTTTTGAACAAAATTCCCTTTAGGGGGATGAGTTATTCATTTCTCGGCAAAGTCACAACTTATTGGGTCGGTTTTTTTTTTTTTTTTTTTTT
>NW_007410765.1:0-634 GCF_000475195.1 Diaphorina citri
AGTCAAAAGAGGCTAAATTTGGCATTAGTTTGTAATGGTAATGGAAGATGATACTGTTGGTAATAAAAAATTTCAATATTATTGTAACTATTATTAGGAATTAGATTTGTAAAAGGGAGAGCCCACCCTATAAAAGTTGGACTAAGCTTAGGGGTGCTTAAATTTGTAATGTGTTTTATTTGAAAAATAAAGATTCAAATTCAAATTCTGCTTCTTTCTTTTCCTCTGTCTTTCTCTTCTTTTCTCTCTCTCACTCTCTCTCTCACTCACTCCCTCACACACACTAGTCCTATTGAAACCGACCAACTGGTAGTTCTGTTCACATGAAGCTAGTAGCAGAACTACTTACTTCAACCCAACCATTATCCCCTTCCTGACCACTCAGATATCGGCCCTGATTTATCGACCATTGTATCATTTTCGTGTTCATGTTTAGCTCCATTTATCCTCAAGAACGACGGTAATGTCTCTTTTTCATTTAGAAGCGATGGTATTTCTTTAGAAAGACCCCCCCCCGTCTTTTCCGTTCCCTTTTTTTATTCAGGACCATTTATTCATTCATTTAACTTTCATTTAATAGTATTGGTATTTTCCCTAAAAAGCCCCTTCTCCTCTCCTCTCATTTCTACTCCCA
>NW_007410766.1:0-634 GCF_000475195.1 Diaphorina citri
ATTTTACTGGGCTGAAATTTAATGCTGAAATGATCGGATTGTTTAATACCTACCCATAGAGGTATTTTGTAGTTAATTTATTTACTTAGATTCTTTACCTATTGGTTGTAAGACTTTGAAGTTATAAGCCTTTTTTTTTCTTTTCTTGAAAATAACATTGCCCATAAGATTTATAAAGTTAGCCATCCAATTATTGTGGACAACAATACCAAATGTTCAACTGTTCATACCTAAATACACCTATACAAGAAATTACTAAATTTTTCTCTAAGGCAATTTCTACCATTCAAAACTGATGCCTAATGATGGCACAGGGAAGAAAACAGGTGATTAAGAAAAGAGATTTTTCCCCCTTAATGGGTCAATCAATAAGGGAAGAATAGGTACCACGTGGCTGTCAGTAAACACTTTAGATAATTAGACAGCTATTTGTTGAGCCCTTACAGTAATCTCCAACACATGGGCTCTTTCCCAGAGTTGCTAAAGTTAATGTAATTCTTTCCTCTCCCGCTAGCTCTCTCTCTCTCTATCTCTCTCACCTCTAAAATAAGTTAGAACTAGCTTAGGAGGTGAAATATGTTAATAATTTCTATGTAAAATAAAGTACCTAAATCAATCAATCAATCTCTCTCCC
>NW_007410767.1:0-634 GCF_000475195.1 Diaphorina citri
GCTTGCACACCTGTGATTTTGGTTTTGTTTCCCCAGCAGAGAAGTTCAATTTTTTCAGCACTGTGCTTTGAATATGGGATACACTCAGCCTTGTGGGAAAAATTAATTACCATTGAGTGAAAGAATGAGAATCAACAGCAAAGGAGGCCCTTGTTAATGCTGTGATACCCACTACAGTTGTGAAGAGGCTTCTAGCTTCACTACAAATAATATTTTTTTTTTTTTTTTTTTTTTTTTTTTTTGGTTTTTTTTAGGGGTTTTACATTGTACCTATTAAAATCAGACAGATTTTTTTTTTCTTCTGATCATCAAATTGGACAATTTGTCCAATATAAAAAAAGTAGTTACATCTGTAGCCGAGTTTGTTTCAAACACTTGGCTTGCACACCTGTGATTTTGGTTTTGTTTCCCCAGCAGAGAAGTTCAATTTTTTCAGCACTGTGCTTTGAATATGGGGTACACTCAGCTTTGTGGGAAAAATTAATTACCATTGAGTGAAAGAATGAGAATCAACAGCAAAGAAGGCCCTTGTTAATGCTGTGATACCCACTACAGTTGTGAAGAGGCTTCTAGCTTCACTACAAATAATATATTTTTTTTTTTTTTTTACGGCTTTCTTTAAAGTGGCAGGGTT
>NW_007410768.1:0-634 GCF_000475195.1 Diaphorina citri
CCTTCTTTAATTCTACCTTTCTCTTCTTCTACTCCTCCTCTTCCCTTCTTCTCTGTCTTCTATATTTCCTTCTCCTCCTCCTCCTCCTCCTCCTCCTTCTTCTCATCCTCTTTCATCTTATTTTTTCTTCTCTTTCTCCACATCCTTCTTCTCCTCTGCCTCATTCTCTTCGTTTTTATCTAATCCTTCTTGGCTTCTTCTCTTCTTTCACCTCTTCCTCCTCCTCCTCCTTCTCCTCCTCCATTTTCCTCTTCCATATTATTTCTCTGGTCCACAAGCTCACAGTCGACCTTTTTCTGAATCCCTTTGAGGCTTTTTTTTTACTGCCAAAGTTTGCGTTAATTGGGTTAGTACTAGGAACGACCCGTTCAGTTTAATTTATTGGCGGCAAAACAGAGCGTTCTACTTTCTAGTAGTCAGGTAAGTATGTAGGTAAGTCTATACATAGGTAGCTAGGTAGGACCGTATTTAGCGGGGGCGAGGGGGCCCAATTTTTCTCCTTTACTGTAGGGCAGACTCCGTAAATTGGAGCATCCTCCCCTCGACAAAATCTTGGATACGGCCCTGTAGCTAGGTACCTTTAATACCTTATACATACTTTAATTTTTATGTCCAGGCCATGCGACGGGGAATT
>NW_007410769.1:0-634 GCF_000475195.1 Diaphorina citri
AAAAAAAAAAAAAAATATTAATTGAAATATTATTAAATCATTAACATTATTAATTGAACATTTATATAAAATTATCTTTCACAATGGCTGTATTTTTCTTTCCCAATTCCCCTCTTTTGGTGCCATAGCGTAATTAAGTTGTCTGTCACGATACGTTCATGTATTTTAAATGGTTATCTGAAAAAGGGACCTCTGAGTGAAATTTCGCCTCTTGTTTGATGAAAGATTTAAAAGGCTATCTCTCATATGGAGATTTTTTCATACAATAGGGCCAACAACGTGTTAGAGTTGAAAATTGAACCAGTGTTCAGTTTCCCGAAAGGAAGCGAAAGGAAAAAATATCTTTCTAAGTTACTCAACCATCAATCTACCACCATCAGGTTCCCTCCCTATCCACTTTCCTTCAATCTCTTCCAGTAAGGGCCGGTCACAGGGTAAACGGACACCGAGTTTATCCTAAACGGATGAGGTTCGTTCTCGGAACGGCTGGCTTTCGTATCTTTTTCTCTTCGATTTCGGGACGATAAGACCTTAGCAGTTAAAGTTCCCTCTATCAAACCCTTTTTAAAAAATAAACAGGTAGATTGCTTTCCTTCCTATAGGATAAGGAAAGTAAAAATCACTCTTTTGCTCC
>NW_007410770.1:0-634 GCF_000475195.1 Diaphorina citri
ACTGATTTTCTCTAATCACGATCGAATAAACTACGGGCTAAAAAATTCCCGGAGGGACGGACCCAGCTTGTTTACTTTGTATTTTACTATTTACCCATGACTCCCCTAAACATGTCATTTATTACGATAAAATCTGCCTAGGGCGAGAATCGAACCCGCGGCCTAGCACTTACAAGGCGGACTCGCTACCAACCAAGCTGAATAGGAAAAAAAGAAGGGAAAATACTAAAACAAAAAAGAAAGACAAGATAGGAGAAAGACAGCCTTTCCGAGAATTAGGTTAGATTAAATATAAAGTTGTTTTCCTTTGATATTATGGTGAGCACGTCACGTCAGATTAAGGAGCGCGGTAGCACTCTGCCACACCGGATAGGAGAAAGACAGCCTTTCCGAGAATTAAGTTAGATTAAATATAAAGTTGTTTTCCTTTGATATTATGGTGAGCACGTCACGTCAGATTAAGGAGCGCGGTAGCACTCTGCCACACCAAGTCAAGAAAGTTTGACCGCGCTACTAGAGATATTATATGCGACAGGGAAAGTATTTCTGTTTTTCTTTTTACCTGATGAGGTGATACATAATATCCAAAGTTGGTTAGGACCAGCTACATGAAAGTTAACCAATTATGCTACCT
>NW_007410771.1:0-634 GCF_000475195.1 Diaphorina citri
CCCGTAAAATACCAATAAGGGGTTTGTGTGTGATTAACAAGTACCTACACCTCTCTAATGATGTCAGCACTTAGAAATGTACCTACCTACCGACTTATACCGATGTTGTTTAAATAATTATAATCTCATCCACTCTAATTACATTAATTTAATTTCAGAGTAGGAGGCGGACAACTAAGAGACGAAAGGGAATCCATAAAAGAACAAAATATTTTCTTATTGTTGCAAAAATTCAAGTAGGTAAGTATGAAGGTATAAAATATATATAAAAAAAATGTACCTACCTATGTATATGTAGGTAATATACCCTAAAAAGTAGGTATAAACCAATGTTTATTAGATGTCAATGAACCAAACAAATCAAAATGGGTATTTGATGCAAAGATTAATAGGTAAGTACCTAGGTAATGTAAGGTAGGGTAAAATGTATGATGATGATTTCCTAGCTACCGAAACTAGTGTCACAAACATTTTCTTATCAAAATCTGCGAAATAAGTTTACACCGCCGATTTTATTTCGTAGCAATGAAACAACTGCTACATATATTGGACGCAAGTGGTCTGTGTCGTAGCATGCCCATCCCGTAGTACGCCTCTCATCAGATGGGCGAGAAGAGACACAATACTCCCCATT
>NW_007410772.1:0-634 GCF_000475195.1 Diaphorina citri
GTTCATAGCTCAATAATATTGCACCCCAGCTCTTTTCTATTTGAATTCTCTCAACTGTGAATGTGAGATGTACCGGGTGACTGGAAACTTCGGGGACACACTTTTTTGGTCTTTTGAATTGATAAATATATAATTTTTTATTCAGAATTCGAAGAGAGAAGAAGACGTGAGAGAGGGATTTTTTTAAGAGAGAGAGAGTTTTGAAAGAGGGAACACTGAACAGTAACAATAGTAGATAGTGGGAAGTCTAATCGTTCCGACATCGAAGAGAGAAGCACAGGATAGGAGAAAGCCAGCCAAAATATCATTCCCCGATCAATACACCTGGATAAATTTTATGACTTGACTTGGACTCGAACCACCAACCTCCAGATCCGAAGTCCTACGCGTTAACAACTGCACCATGCATCACTGAGGTTGGTTCACCTAGATTACCTAATGTAGGGCATCCACTCACTATCAGCTAGACCTGACAGGTGTACGTACCTGTCGTCAAGTCTACCTACCTGTCGTCAGGTCTACCTACCTGTCGTCAGGTCTACCTGATAGTGAGAGACTGGCCTAAGAAGAACACCTTACTCAGAAAAGGCCATGAGTTCAAACGTCCAAACTGTTGACATCTATGCAACATACT
>NW_007410773.1:0-634 GCF_000475195.1 Diaphorina citri
GATATTTCTACTTGTGCGGATTTTTTGAAAATACGCTTACATTTTACAATTCCATACAATGGTGATATAGGGCACAGGTTATTTTAAACCCCCTGAGGAGGTTCGAACTAAATACCTTCATATCCAACACCCCTCTATGTATCTTTATCAATGCCACATACAAACATACTAACACTGGAACGATATATTAGGTTTATAAGCGGTAAATCTCTCTTCATTCTTCAACAGGGGGTGTAGCTCAGATGGTAGAGCGCTCGCTTAGCATGCGAGAGGTACGGGGATCGATGCCCCGCACCTCCAAAATTTTTGGCGTTCGAATGTTGTTCCTTGGAGTTTTTTATGTGCGGAATGGTAAGTGGAAATCCCATAGGTAGGCCAATTTATTTTGACAGAAATGGTGAAGAAAAAAGACTTTAGTTTTGAGTTCCATGTCTAGACAGACACTCGATCTGAATTCTTTGCTTTTCTTTCTTCCTTTCTTTTTTCCTCCTTTCTCTTTTTCTTTCTTCCTTTTTTTCTTTCTTTCTTCCTTCCTTTCTTTCTTTTTTTCTTTCTTCCTTTCTTTTTTCTTTCTTTCTTCCTTCCTTTCTTTCTTTTTTTCTTTCTTCCTTTCTTTTTTTTTTTCTTTCTTTCT
>NW_007410774.1:0-634 GCF_000475195.1 Diaphorina citri
CGTGTTTCAAGTCTTTGAATGCATGATTGGTTTGAGTGAAATGCATTTGATCTGGAAGGTTGATTGAGACGAAATTCAGATGTAAATACTGATTGACTATAGGTAGAGTTTGAAAGTGTAGAAGCTGTGTTTATTCGAGTGTTATTCAATCTGGAGATTAAAATCATATTCCATGTGTTGATTCGTGCCTCTCAATTTATTATCAGTGGTGCTTCTGAGTATCTTTTCTAACTCATTTCGTACAACTTCACTAACCTGACATTATTTGAATGCTTCTTTACACGCTCACATTCTTTCTAATTTTTCCCAGCGTGTGCATGAACTAACTTACCCCCAATAGAATTCGTGATAGGAGTAGGAGATAAATTGGTACCTAGGTATAAAGACGCGATAATGTTTAGGTATTTTCCATAAGTGAAACTTTTGAGTGTTGTGATTGTGATGTGGATCCAAAAAAGGACTTTGAATGTTGTGAAAATCCTTTAGAGTCGTATAGAGTTTGAAAGTGTAGAAGCTGTTTTTATTCGAGTGTTATTCAATCTGGAGATTAAAATCTTATTCCATGTGTTGATTCGTGCCTCTCAATTTATTATCAGTGGTGCTTCTGAGTATCTTTTCTAACTCATTTCGTACA
>NW_007410775.1:0-634 GCF_000475195.1 Diaphorina citri
GCTGTTATACTGGTAATGCCGCCACTGGTTGCTACTCGATTGAAGTAGCTACTCAATTGTCTTCACGAGGCTGAGTGCACGTCGAACTCCAAGCATAGAGCCAAAAAAAACCTCGGCACCGCCGGGAATCGAACCCGGTACCTACCTCCGGTATGCAAGCCTATAGTCGATCCATATGAATATGAGAGCATTGATTCATCAAAAAAGTAGGCTACGTTGCCAAACATATCAAAGGTGCAACGGTAGAAAATCTTTAAAAGAAGAAGGTACATTGCACAGTGCTTCCTCCCACACTGCACAGTGACCCAACCTCTTGTAAAAATAATAATCAGATCAAAGGAGAAGGAAGACAGGATGGGAAGAAGCCAGTCGTTCCAAGAACGAAACTAATCCATTCAGGGTAAAATCCGCTCCGGGCGGGAATTGGACCCTCGGCCGAGAATACAAGGCAGACGCGCTACCAACCAAGCTAACTAGGCTGGCTGAAGCTTTATTGGCGGCGCTGAATGCCACTAACCATATTATTTTGTTTGTTTGTTAATTTTAAGTGACTTATCTCATTGGTATTCCCTAATTTGTAGCATTCATAAATATGGGGACATTCTAATAAAGATAAAAAAATAAATTTGAATAT
>NW_007410776.1:0-634 GCF_000475195.1 Diaphorina citri
CTTTCAACAAATGGAGTACTTAGCGTCTGAAAATTATTCCATTGATATCTATAATCTATATGTACTTTCGCGGACAAAGTACAGTGTGAGAGGAAAGTTCGGAAACACCATCACATACTCGTAATTGTCTGATGTGTCTCAGTCTTCAGACTTTTTGCTTGATGTGAAATTTTGTGCATTTGTGCAAACATAAGATTGTGCATTTGTGCAACCAGAGAAAATTCCTATAGCTTTCAATCTTCAGGCAGAGTCCATGGTGACTACTGAGCTACTGACAATGGTTACCTTGCCGTGATGAAAGATCTGGCATGAGACTTTTATCATCTTACGGTACCAAAAGTTTTAGAAGTCAGAATCAGCGCCTTGAGGTCTAAAAAAGAACTTTAGAACAGAACATGTCGAATTACTTTATCTTTCTAAAGCTCTAAAGCTGCTGGCTGAAAATGGAAGGTTTATTGGTCATTTTTACTGCAGAAAAAGGCGAATAAAAAGTAGTAAAGAAAAAGATCGGATGGATCAGGTGTTGGCGGCAAAATCAGGTGTTGGCCGCAAAATCAGGTGTTGGCCGCAAAATCAGGTGTTGGCAGTTTCCAGACTTTTTCCTCCCACTGTATTTTCAACAAAAGCATTTGAA
>NW_007410777.1:0-634 GCF_000475195.1 Diaphorina citri
CTACTATCATGAAACACGACCAGGTGTATGTGTTTCACCCCGGGTGTCACCAGACTGAGCAGCAAAAGAAACAGCTGGACTGTGTTGGGGAAGATTTGACTCTTGAGGTCTTCAATTACAATGCCACCGGTACGGCACTTCTCAAGAATCCTGAAATCAGAAAATGAAGACCAATAAGATTTTTTTGAAGAGGTTTGATACAGGGAATAGTAACTGCTAAGGTAGTATCGTCCCCAAATCGAAGAGAGATGGAAGACAGGATAGGGAGAAAGCTGGCCGTTCCGAATTAATTAAGTTAAGCATGAAAGATTGACAAGATTCTCGCCTGGTAATCAGGAGACTGTGGGTTCAATCCCAGCTGAGGTATAGAACTATTCAACGTTGTTTGAGCATTAGATCATAGTATAAGTAACAGTAGCCGGTTGAATCATGCTGATTTACAGGTAACTGAACAAATGGGTTTTTATATTCTTTGGTCAGAGTATTTTTCATTGCTGTTTTATTTAGCGTTCAAGCCAGCCTGACCCAAACTGAGTAATTCAGAACAGAAATATTCACAAAAACACTACTGTCCGTAGAGTTAAAGCGCTTTAAAGGAAAAAAAAGAGGCCCTTACCTTCCATCAGTCTGCAGA
>NW_007410778.1:0-634 GCF_000475195.1 Diaphorina citri
GTGGGTCGTCCTCTGGCCGAAGAAGGCACAGTACGGGGTTCGACACTCCTCCGTCGCTCTCAGTCTTTGGAAGCCCTCCTGAATGATGGCCGAATCTTTGCGATGGTAGTTGGCGTGCATTTGCACGTCGGACGTGCTGATGTACACTTTATCACAGGTGCCCTGGAACACATCGATGAACTAGAATGTCAGTTGATTATTTTTCTTTGCTAGGAAATGATTTGATGGATAGAAAGATCGGTAAAAGGTATCTACATCTACCCATAAAAATGCAAGATTGTTCATGTTGATAAAGTATTAGAACGTAGCCATAATTATAAGCTTGGTAATAGAAAACTTATAATATTAGATTTTTCGGAAACCAACAAATTCCGGACCCAAAGTCCACCGTTCTAACCTTTACACTAACGAAGTAGGTATGTAGCTATTATGAACAATAAAATTATAATACCTTTTAGTGACTAGAGAAGGGACTTCTCTATGATATCCCGTCTCAATAAGTACCTACTACCTAAGCTATTCCTACTTGTAGGTCTCTAGGTAAGTCTATTGGTTTCAATTTCTACTAGCGTACTTACTTGAATACAATGGTAGTGAGTCTGCTTGCGGTTGTGCTGGCAGTTATGATACCGGT
>NW_007410779.1:0-634 GCF_000475195.1 Diaphorina citri
ATCTTATAGTGAGTTTTTTTTTTTTTTTTTTTTTTCAAGGGAGAAAAAATGCAAAATAATGTACGAAAAAAATCCATTTCGTCTTAATGATAGTGAAGAAATTTTTTAACCAAAAAAAAAAAAAGAAAAAAAATGAGAAAAACTAGGAGAAAGGGAGAGAAATGAGGGAGAGAGGGAAAAAGCTGAGTGAAAATGAACATCTTAATAATAAGGGACTTGGAAAAAACAATACTGATGGTCTCTTTGACTGCATTAAATATTGAAACGAACGAGAAAGATGATGTTGGAAAAGACAAGAATGCTACGAAACTTGGAAAACTCAAGAATGCTTGAAAATACAAAACTTGCACATAAATACAAAAAAAGAGGTGATCCAAAGAATTTTCCTTAAGATTCAGAGAAAAAACATTGCTGATCGACACTGCTGGGAAGGTATTATCCCTATACACAAATTCGTTCTTTGGAAGTTTCTTTGGGATATCTAATTTGAACTTCTACAAAGAAAAAAGAAAATAAAAATAGAAAGTAAAAATATCTACAAAAACTCTAAAAATTTAGAGAGAGATTCTGGTGAAAAATGAGAACAAGAGAGCTTTGGCAAATGGTTTTCTAGCTCTCAAGGAAAGCGAGGCAA
>NW_007410780.1:0-634 GCF_000475195.1 Diaphorina citri
AATCCCCCTCTTTTCTAATTGAAAATTGTACTGAGAATTGTTTTTTTTTTATATAATATATATTTTTTTTTAATGAATTTGGATTCAATGGATTTATTAGATTCAGAAGTTTCACATAGTCTATCAAACATAATTTATATTTTATTTATCATCAGGTTCATTGAATATAAATCTACTTCGTTAGAAAGAAATTACAAATATGAAGTCCTCACTGAACATGACTTGGGTGTCACTATTGATCTTATCAACAAGGACACTTATGCTCCCAATTATAACATTCAACTGGATCCCGCCGATGAAAAACTACTTGAAGAGGACATCCTTACTCCACAGGATTCTAAACGGTAAGCACTGAGGGAACTAGAGATCTACAATTATGTGTTACCCCGAGTATAATCAGAGTATACTTCTGAAAATACAGTAGGTGACCAAAATTTTCAGAAGTAAGCCCAGCTCTGTTACTCAGTTGGTAAAATCACTAACTCTAAACCTGCAGGTGCCTCTTTTGAATTCCGGCCAGGACGGAAATTTTCTTACCAAAATTTTCCATGCTCAGATAGGCATGGATGTAAGAGAATGTGTAAAAGTAGACAATGCAAAAGTGGTTCCGAGTTTTTTTTTTTTTTTCCAGTGA
>NW_007410781.1:0-634 GCF_000475195.1 Diaphorina citri
GCAACAGAAAAGAATTAACCATGTAAGGAACTTGATGTTTAGAGTGTAAATTAATAAATTTATTTTAATGAAGGTACCTACCCCAATATTTGATTCCTAATTTTTGGTGCCTGTTGATATTCTTTTACCTTTTTATTTCCTGAAAAGGAATTATCATCTACTTAGTAACTACCTACAGTCAAAAATTATTGGGAGAATCCTATATTTTTGGTCTTGGAAAAAAAAACTTTCTGTTTAACTGAAATAGTCGCACAGATCAAAAGAGTCTCTTCTACACGTTCACATGTTCTTTCTTTTCATTGCTCCTCTAAAAAATGTTTCCCAAACTAGGTCTTCAAAACTTGTCCTAACTTCACCACTTTACTATTATCACTCGAAAATCCGTCTCCAAACTTTCCAGTCAGCCTGTACGGCCGATAGATATTCGAGAACTGATATACATTAGAGCTTCAGAGCACATCAGGGTGTGTCAGTGTGTCTATGTCTATTACCAGCACGGACCACAAGATCAGACTCAGATAGTCTTGAGTCGACCTCAAGTATCCATGATACCTTAAGTCGACTTCAAGTATGATAAGTGGAACTTTGAGACTCAGGAACTTGATAGGAACTTGGCTTAATGTGACAGGGGCTT
>NW_007410782.1:0-634 GCF_000475195.1 Diaphorina citri
CACGTTTCTCCGTCAATAATGAAGATCATAGAACATATTATATTGGAAAATGTTCAAAGGAACGACAAACGATAAAGGGATTACAAACATGTCCTACTTTGAATCTGAATAAATAAGGTTAAAACGTTGGTTCATTTATCTACTGACGAAGACTCTTCTCTTCGTTCTCAAGACAGAATCTGGATACGCAGAATGAACGGTTTGATTCATACTACATACTCGTATACTCACTTTCACAAAATTCAAAGTTAGGACACGCTAGACTCAACCATGTGCTTTATTAGAGCGAGGAAGATTTGGCGCAAGCATTAAATATTAAATAATGCGCATAGAGGTGCCTATCTGCCCATGTTTGTACGGGTACGAGTTATTGAGGATAAAATTCAGTACAAGTAACACCTAACGTGCAATTAGACGATATCATACGTGTACTATTAGGTTTGCTAATAGCTAACGAGATGTTATGGAGCGTACACATTGATTCATTAGAATCATATATGTATAATTGTACATCCCAATTACATCTCATTAAAACAAAGAAGTTTATTTCTCTATATATAATAGCGCTACACATACAGCTCGGTCTTTACCCTTCTCTTTCCGTCAAAGACTATAATCTACAAGTACGATCTTC
>NW_007410783.1:0-634 GCF_000475195.1 Diaphorina citri
TAGAACCTCCACGAATTTGGTCCTCTGAAAATTTCGAATCTTTAGGGTGATTTTGGTACCCTGAATACAGAGTTATTGGATCCCTCTGTATTAAGATGTATAGTTGGTGTAAACATAAATATTGCATAGATGTGCTTTAGCAAAAGCAAGTCTGTAATCTAATAATTGAGTTTCAGATGCGATAGGAGTAAAAGTTCGAAATGGAAAAGCTATTGGCAATCTCCTAGCTCCTCTCCTTCTCCTCTTCGTCTTCTCCTCCTTCTTCTTTTTCTTCTTCTTCTCCTCTTTTTCTTCTTCTCCTCTTCTTCTTCTTTTTCTTCTCATCTTCTTCTTCTTCTCCTCCTCTTCCTCCTTCTTCTTCTACCTCCTTCTTCCTCTTCTTCTCCTCCTCTTCCTCTTCCTTTTTCTTCTTCTTCTTCCTCCTTCTTCCTCTTCTTCTCCTCTTTCTCCTCTTTCTTCTCCTCCTCTTCCTCCTTCTTCTTCTTTTCCTTCTTCTTCCTCTCCTCTTCTTCCTTATGATCGTCATCCTCCCCTGACTCTTTTTTCTACTCCTATTACTTCTCTTTGCCCTCTTTCTCTTATTTTTCCTCCTCCCCCTTGTCCTCTACTAGTCTACTTCATAATTCTCTCTTCT
>NW_007410784.1:0-634 GCF_000475195.1 Diaphorina citri
GGGGCTCCTACGTGCAAGCCTAGTGTGATACCCACTCGGCCAAGGAGGTTGCTTATTGATCGAACCATAGTCTGACTGGGGGACTTTAAACAGGGAGAGTTGACCAGCTTGGTCTGACTGGTGGACTTCTTAAATCTTTTAGAGAATAACATGCCTCGTCTAAAGCAAGCATTGATGGAAAAAGGGCGTACGTCGACTTACGCCCCTTTTCCATCAATTACAGTTCTCTCTATCAAACCTCTTCAAAAAAGTACAAATAAATGGAACTGTTGAAAATGTCACATAAGACCTTGTTTATACTAAAGAGACTTTTCAGTCTCATTCTGACAGCATAAACAGGGTGTGTTCTTGGTAATTTGGTAATTTATTTATTGTTCCATATTATACAAAAGTTGCTTAGAACATTGAAACATATAATTCTGCTGCAGGTACAAAAAGCAAATACATAAATAAAATTGGTTAGACTGCGGGAGTAAAAGGGACTTTTCATTCTTTTTCTGATGGTATAAACAGGGTGTATCATCCTATTCTGCAGCTGGACGAATGGCATGAGGTTCTCTCTAGTGTTACATCGTATCAAGTTACCCTACGTGTGGACAGTTCAGACCCGGTATATTCCACACCATTAGCCTGT
>NW_007410785.1:0-634 GCF_000475195.1 Diaphorina citri
TTTTTAAGAGGTTTGACAGAGGGAACTGTAACTGCTATGGTCTTATCGTCCCGAAATGAAAAAAAAAAAAAAAAAAAAATAGGAGAAAGCCAGCCGTTCCGAGAACGAACATTATCCCAGCAGGATAAAATCCGCCCCGGGCGGGAATCGAACCCGCGGCCTAGCGCATGAACTTTTGAAAGCGAGACAATTCTAAAAAGAATTGCACCAAATTAGGTACATTCATAATTATGACAGTTTACAGCTGAATCACAATCGGGGGAATTAGAAACTGCTCCCCTGGGGGAAAAGGGAGGGAGTCATGTGAGAGGCATCACTCTCCCCCTCCCTCGGGCTGTCTGGTAGCAATGTGGTGGTACTAGCACGCGATAAAACAATAAGTAACATGCATGTAAACATCACCCAACACACAATTATTCATACGGGGTAGGACAGAACGGAGTGAGTTTAGCCCTATTCCCTTTCTATAGGCTTTATTAGGGCAGGTCAAGTACAGTTAAAATCCCAGGCGTGTTTAAGCGCACAGCGGAAAAATCTGGTGTGAACATCACACGAATTTCCTTATCCTATTGAATGATGCTTATTTGGGTGTTCTTTTACCCTAACTTTTACAATATCTCTAACCGTTTTGTCG
>NW_007410786.1:0-634 GCF_000475195.1 Diaphorina citri
GGAAATTTGCTTTCTAGGACAAAAATTCTCAAGTACAGGAATGTCTCCTGATGACACAAAGGTAGAAGCCATTAAAAAATTAGCTGAACCTAAGGATGTAAAAAGTTTGCAAAGATTCCTAGGTATGGTAAATTACCTTTCTTCCTATGTTCCTAATTTGTCCAACCATTGTTTGAATTTAAAGAAATTATTGAAAAAAGGTACTCTGTGGTGCTGGGAAAATATTCATCAAAAAGAGTTTGATGGTCTAAAAAATTTAGTATGTAATGCACCAGTACTTGGATTTTTTGATGTGAAGAAACCCATTGTACTCACTGTTGATAGTTCTCAGTTTGCTGTGGGAGCTTGTATGTTGCAAGTGGGTAGGCCTATAGCCTATGCATCCAAAACGTTAACAGATAGCCAAAAGAATTGGGCTCAGATTGAGAAGGAACTCTTTGCAATCTGGTTTGGGTGTGTTAAATTCCATCAATATGTATACGGGCAAAAAATTTTGGTAGAAACAGACCATAAACCTTTAATTACTTTGTTCAAAAAACCATTATGTGATGTTCCCAATAGGTTGCAAAGGATTATGCTAAAGTTGCAGTTGTATGACTTGAATGTAACATACAAAGCCGGTAGAGAAATGTAT
>NW_007410787.1:0-634 GCF_000475195.1 Diaphorina citri
ATGGAGTCTTTCTTCTCTAATAGATGTTGGAAGCTGAAATAGATCATAAAATCCCTTCTTTTCGAATTTTCTATTTTTCCCCTTCAGACTTGAAGTTACAAAAGTTCATTAACAGAAGGTTTCTCTACCCCCCCTCCCTCCTCGGAAGTACTTTTAATCAGTAATAACTGCTAATAAGGGTTAATCAGTAACAAAAATTTCAACATCAGTACACTGATAGGTTCGTTCGAACCTGGATTGCTAGGTCGTTTCTCTGATATCCTAGAATCCTCTACAAAGTTCATTAAAAGAAGGTTTCTCTCCCCCCCTCCCTCCTCGGAAGTACTTTTAATCAGTAATAACTGCTAATAAGGGTTAATCAGCAACAAAAATTTCAACATCAGTACACTGATAGGTTCGTTCGAACCTGGATTGCTAGGTCGTTTCTCTGATATCCTAGAATCCTCTACAAAACTACCTGAAAGTGACTACTTTTGGTCTGATGCATATAATATCTCTAGTAGCGCCGTCAAACTTTCTTGACATGGCGAGGCGAAGCGCTATAAACAACGGCGCGGTATTTCTGTCACACCTAAAATAACTTCATTGACAGCAAATAAATGTTATTAAAAAGCACCTCTTATGCTCAAATTTA
>NW_007410788.1:0-634 GCF_000475195.1 Diaphorina citri
AACCTAACAAAATTTTCCAAAGAATTCCCAGATTCCGGGGGAAAAAAAAAAAAACAAAACTCCAATCCATTTCAAAGAATGACATCCTCGTCCCAAAATGCCCCAAGCCACCATCCTCCCATCTTTCACTGACACAAATACATAACGGGTACACAGACACAACAGAGCCCCCGAGTCACTAGTTATGACAGTCTCAGGAATGTCAAGTATTTCTCACATTCCATTCTCATATCGTCCAATACTCTACGCGGGGGATAAACGATTTAATCTACATACGAACAATAACATCTTATAATCCTCTCCCTAACGCGGCAAGATTTGGATTTCCAGGAATCCGGTCCAAGACTCATCATCTTGATCACGGTGGCGGCATGGTGAAATCTTAGGTCAAGGACTGGAGGGCAGATCCGACCAGGCGTGACTGGGAGGAAAGAGAATGGGCAGAAGATAGACTGAAATCCTTCAAATAGATTAATTCACGGGGTATGGAGTTGATGTTCAAAGGTGACTTGAAAAAGTTCATACTGGAAACATATTCACGCAACTCGTTGCAGTTAGAGAATAGGCAGTGTATATTTGATAACAAAACGGGCAATAGCAAACTATACCGTATATCGGTTTTCTATCCTACGTT
>NW_007410789.1:0-634 GCF_000475195.1 Diaphorina citri
GAGGGGGGTGTTTGTAGACATTGAATTAGCCTTTGACAGACTCGGTGAAAAAATTGACCCATCAGTAATGACCTGGTTAGGTAACTTTTAGGTATTGGTCGAATTGTAAACCTTTTTTCATAGAGGGAACTGTAAGCGCTGAGGTCTTATCGTCACGAAATGGATGAGAGAAATCGAATAACTTTTAGGTATTGGTAGAATTCTAAAGCTTTTTTTATGGTGGGAACTGTGACCGCTAAGGTCTATCGTCCCGAAATCGACGAGAGAAAGGTAGACTAAAAGTCAGCCGTTCCCAGAACGCACCTTATCGGTTCAAGATAAAATCCGCCCCGGGCAGGAATCGAACTCGCGACCTAGCGGACAAGGCTACCCTCCAATCATTGGCCAAGCTGGCATTTATTTCTTCAGGTACAACAAAACAATTGACAAAGCAGACAAACACACACAATACCTATACGAGGATATGTACACTTGTACAACAACCAACGACAAAAATCGAACAATAGTAAACAAAAGGGGGGAGGAAGAGAGGGAAGGAAAGACGAATGATACTATTGGGTCAGGGAGAGAGAGAGAGAGAGAGAGAGAGAGAGAGAGAGAGAGAGAGAGAGAGAGAGAGAGAGAGAGAGAGAGA
>NW_007410790.1:0-634 GCF_000475195.1 Diaphorina citri
GTTCCTTCTGATCTCTCGAATATCACATGCCTCCTCACACATAGCTTTGTCCATCATGAGGCGGAGACCATTGACTAGGGTCAGGAACCTATTCTTCACCTAGAAGTTACATAAAAAAGAATGGCTAATAATGGATTCTTGAGTGGAAGATAACCACTAGGCGAGGTTAACGCCGGAGGAGTTCTCTACTACATAATCCTTAGAGCGCCATTATTATGTGATCAAATTCTCAAATAAATGAGGATAAAATTCCATGTCTCTGCTGGGTTAGAACCCACCTGTTTACCAGGCGAGATTTGTTGTTGTTGTTGTTGTTGTAGCGGCTTTAGCTTTCGCCGAATGGTGATGGCAGCAGATTAAAGAGAAGATATTTTTTGTATCTGCCATACACCGGGGTGATGGTCTCTAGCCATGTTTCATAGGCTCGTCCTGAACCGCAGTCAACCATCGTGAGGACTTGTGCTTATTCTTTAAAATGCTAAAACCAGTCTTGACCACTACACCACCGAGGCAGGTTTAATATAGGTATTCAGAATGATTTTCCTTACTAAATTATTTTTTTACTTTTCTTACCTGGATGTCAAAGTGGATTTCCATGTCATTGTCGGGATACAAAGCCTCGAACTTCCCTTCC
>NW_007410791.1:0-634 GCF_000475195.1 Diaphorina citri
GAGTAAACAGGATATTTGTTTGTAGAAAACATATTGACTTTGTTAAAGGAAGATACTTGTATACAATGTGTGTCAGATAGTCAGATACACGGTCGTACAGCATTTTGTCCCATTGGCTAAATGTCTAGTGAGCATTTTGTCCCCTTGACTAACTGTCTAGTGAGCATTTTGTCTCCTTGGCTGACTGTCTAGTGAGCATTTTGTGACCTTAGCTAAATGTCTAGTGAGTATTTTGTCCCCTTGGCTAGCTGTCTAGTGAGCATTTTGTCCCCTTGGCTTCATATAACTATTTTGTAATTGACTAGCTCCAGTTTGCGATTCATAACTGGAATACTGATCTCCATCATCCTCATCTTCGCCACCTTCGCTGTATTTGTGTCGACTAGTATTATCTATTCGAGCATTGGTATCTTCTTCAAGCGATGTTGAACTGGATGACCCTCCGTATTGTGGCAAACTGAAAACACTTCTTGCTCTTGATGACACTGAGTGAGGATCAGATGTCCCTGAGGGAGCAACGGACTTTTTCGTCTTCTGGTAAGATTTGAGTTCTTCAAAGTACATGTCTTTCGACGAAGGCTTGAAATGGGGCGTTGGCAGTTTGGAAAGCTCGGAATGGCTGGATAGTTTGGAG
>NW_007410792.1:0-634 GCF_000475195.1 Diaphorina citri
GTTCCGAGAACGAACATTATCCCATCAGGATAAAATCCGCCCCGGGCGGGAATCGAACCCGCGGCCTAGCGCTTACTACTAGCCGAAACCCATCACTTCGCTCCGGATTTCTGCTAGTAAAACCCTAAGGCATGGCCGTTCATGTCACTCATCCTTTTAGTGGTCTTGTTCGGCGTAGCTTAACAAAAACGAACCGGAAAATAGCCTATAACCTTCACGGGAGTGCAAGCAATAAGTTGACAAAGTTTTTCATAGCAATCGGATGAGCGGTTTGGCCAGGCATAAAGTTCGAACAAACAGACAAACGTTAATTTTTATATATTAGATTGTAGCTGTTGAACTTCCTAATCTCTCCTGGGCTTTCAACACAGCAACGATTTTCCATAATACAGAAAGTCTACTACCTACTAAGTAATATTCCACATTTTTTTCTCCTCCAGATGATCCTAAATGTATCCGAAGGCTGTGTGTGTGCCCGGGACGACAACAATAACGTAGAGAGCGAATTCGTACATCCTCTCTCCCTCATCTCTCGTTTCACCATCCCCAATGGGAACTACAACAATTTTCTCTACGTTCTACGGGATTTGAACCAGCCCCTCCTCTACTGTCATCTCTACCATGCTTATGATCC
>NW_007410793.1:0-634 GCF_000475195.1 Diaphorina citri
TTCTTCTTCTTCTTCTTCTTCTTCTTCTTCTTCTTCTTCTTCTTCTTCTTCTTCTTCTTCTTCTTCTTCTTCTTCTGTATTTCTTGGATTAAGTTCATTTTCTATTTCGGGTGTAAAGTAAACAAAAAATAATACAAATCGGTTTTTGTGTTTCCTTATTTCTTCTTGATGTCCGTTTGAATTAGGTTCGAGGTTTCTTGTTTAATGGTGGGGCGGGAGACATTGGAAAACTCGCTAAAAAGATGTTCTAAGTTCACGAGTTATAGGACCTCTAAGCCTTTACTTGAACAAAAAGTCGAAAGTTTTGATGTCCGTTTGAATTAGGTTCGAGGTTTCTTGTTTAATGGTGGGGGAGACATTGGAAAACTCGCTAAAAAGATGTTCTAAGTTCACGAGTTATAGGACCTCTAAGCCTTTACTTGAACAAAAAGTCGAAAGAGTTCAAAGTTTAAATAAATAAAAAATATGAAAAGTGAACAACACTTAAAGGTGCCAGGGCCAGGGCCTAAATGTTTCCGTATAGGTACGTAGACCATAGGTGCTGTATTTTATTATGTGTATACCTACATAGGTAGTTATATTTTTCAACTTTTTCAAATCTATTATTTAAAAAAAAAAAAAAATACCTTTCTTC
>NW_007410794.1:0-634 GCF_000475195.1 Diaphorina citri
TGATGTACTCGACTTTCAAGTATGTGTCAAGTAGCCCTGGGTTCCCTTACTTTTCTTTTTTGCTGACCGAACTTACTTTGAATTTTTGAGGTAAGTAAAGCTACCTGCGTTTCCCACTCATTTCCTTCTTGACTGAAGTCATTTTTATGAAACAGTTTTATACCTATGTACCCAAAACATATACAATTCTTTAAAAATGTTTCGGCCTTAAGCGCTAAGGAGATCGACACTTCATGATATGCCCTCTGAAGGAACTAAAAAGATCAGAAGAATGCCTTCAGTATATTAAAGAAGCAACTTTATGTCCCTCAGTTAAAACGTTATGTCCTTGCAATGCTAACTTGCTAACAACTAACAAAGCGACACCTGAGTAATACAATATCGCAAGTCATAAAAATGTACCTATGTACCCAAAACATATACAATTCTTTAAAAATGTTTCGGGCTTAAGCCCTAAGGAGATCGACACTTCATGATATGCCCTCTGAAGAAACGAAAAAGATCAGAAGAATGCTTTCAGCCTATTGAAGAAGCAACTTTATGTCCCTCTGTTAAAACGTTATGTCCTTGCAATGCTAACTTGCTAACAACTAACAAAGCGACACCTGAGTAATACAATATCGCAAGTCATAAA
>NW_007410795.1:0-634 GCF_000475195.1 Diaphorina citri
GGAGGAAATACATAGAATATTGCTGGAAATTTCCGTTCCACTACGATACACATGATGGAAATGACAACACTGTAACGATAATTTGACAACACTGTACCGATGTTTCCGTCATATCTAGATGGAGAAGGAATCTTATGGTTTTTGTGTCAATACGATACACATGATAGGTTTGACAACACTGTAACGATAGTTTGACAACACTGTACGGAAATAATTTTTCCAATACGATTTATGTGCAGAAGTAGGTTTGTATATTGTTTACTTCAATGGGTACAGATGATAGAACTGACTGTAACGACAGTTAGACAACACTGTAAGATCTAGTAAGTGACGCATAGTTTGACAACACTGTAACAAAAGCTACACGTTGAATGCGCCAGTTCCCTTGGATCACTGAAGTTAAGCAACGTGGGGCATGGTTAGTATCAGGATGGGTGACCTTATACCATATGGACAATCGCACTGGCTTGTCCAGGCCCCAGTCAGGCTGGGTGAGGGTGTGAGTAGGCCAGTAGCTTGTCACCGACAAAAGGGGTAAAACCCGCGTCACTAAAAATTTTAGCTACCAAAAACTGAGAATTCGTTTTGTTCGTTCAATTCGATGACATTCCATTAGTGCATGCAATAACTCAAC
>NW_007410796.1:0-634 GCF_000475195.1 Diaphorina citri
TTTTTTAGGGGGGGTGGACATCCACTTTTTACTCTTTTATTTATTTCTTTATTGACTCAATGTGATTTCTAAAGCTTGATATGATACTTTTCAGTCTTATGGAGACACTATAAAAGCCCATACTTAATATCTACTTATGTTAGCAAATATGTTTAACTAGTTGAATTCCGTCGCTTCGCTCCGGAATCCCGCTAGTTCATCCTGAGGCATGGCCAAACTTGTAGAAAAGGCATGGCCGAACTTGTAGAAAATAATAAAAAATATGGACGCGCTGCGCGCTCCCTATTAGCTGCATAGTTATCGAACTAAAAACATAAACAAATGTTGGTCGAGAGCGGAACATTTCTCTCCCGCAGTCTCTGCACTCTGTGTATTTCTTATGGAGATTTTAGCGATCAAAAATTGATCATATCTCAGGATTCTCTCCCGCAGTCTCTGCACTCTGTGTATTTCTTATGGAGATTTTAGCGATCAAAAATTGATCATATCTCAGGATCAGTTTAGATTCGCAAAATCCTTTCTTATTGCACACCTAGACCATAAAAGGAATAGTCCTATTTCAGCTTTCTAGGTGTTGTGGTTCAGGAGATAGAGCGATCAGTGTGTGAAATGTGAATGAGTGAATGGATCTTGA
>NW_007410797.1:0-634 GCF_000475195.1 Diaphorina citri
TTGGGCTGCGTAATTGTAGTCCTCGGAGCTCAGGGTGATGTTTTTTTCTCCCGATTTCTTTGAATTCTTTCATGGCACTGTTTTCACTGATGGTATGTTTTTGTTCGTCTGTTTAAGACTCTAATTGTGTGCCTGCCGTCTTTGAGTCAGTGTTTGGTTGATGTTGAACTCTGTTTTTATGAATCTTTGTCAGCGTTTAGGCTAAAAAGTGAACTAGATCTTTCTGCTGTCAGCTTTATGCGGTTTGAAGTTTGAATTCGTTGCCTCCCTCTACATCTACAATGAGTTTGCTCGATGATCTATGCGCTATGCTCTCCACTTAACTCTCTTTTTATTTTTTAGCCTTCGACTCCATGATCTAACCACTACCTTTGTTTAACAAATCAACGTTATAGGTAAATGTATCTAAATATTTGACATTCTCTTCAACTGTTTTTGTTTGCCTTTTTGTTTCTTCTGCGTGGTGGCGATGGTTGTCCACTAATAAATCATACTCCGGAGGTGTTTGGCTGATGATCTCATTGTACCAGAAGTGGCGTCACGGTATAATTATAAGTATAAGTAGTGCTTTATTTAGACTGTCCGGCACGGTAGCCCATGCCAATTGGCTCTCAGCATCTTTGATTAGCTTGGG
>NW_007410798.1:0-634 GCF_000475195.1 Diaphorina citri
ACCCTCTATTCACCGAGAAGTTACAGCCGTTGCTGCTTACTTAAACTGAACTCACCCAACCTGAGTGGGGCCGGGAAACGCTAGCAGCATGCGATAGTCCAGATGAACAGTGAACAGTCCCCTTTGATATTGTCATGTGATTGTGCCATTGGTGTGGAATATATGAGCTTCCCGGAGAGAACTGCGGACAAATTAAAAGGAATTTTAATTGTGTTCAGCATTAAATGCTTGTCACAAATGTCCTTCCTCGCTTGATAAACTACGCTAAATTTAATGACTTGACAGCAGCATGCGATAGTCCAGATGAACAGTGATCAGGCCGGATAATTATAACATCCACTCACAGTGTTGCTTATAAAACTTCAGTGGGGACAGATTATTGTCCTTTTTCTTTTTGTTTAATTTCTATTATACTAAAGTATACCTAATTAAAAAGTATTGCATTTCCTCACAGAAAGACTTTCTTTAGGTAGGATATTAATTCATGTTCTACCTACACTGTGGAAATTGTCCAATAAGACTGTCGGACCCTGTCTGTACCTAGGCTAGGACTGTCCTGTCCAGTAATTTCTACATCTAATGTGAGCTGCATTACTTGTTGCTTATCCTGCGGCCTTGACCTTGAAGTAAACAA
>NW_007410799.1:0-634 GCF_000475195.1 Diaphorina citri
CTCTGTCATATTCATGTTTGGGTTTTCAGGCCATTACGCGCCACTACCTATCCTAAAAAAAAAAAAAAAAAAAAAAAAAACGCGCCACTACCTATCCTATGTGTGGCGCACGGTCCTAATTTGTTAATGGTCACATTTACCAATTATTACCTGTAATGAACCCATCTGATTGGTGAGAAGTGTTAGGCGGCACTCAACCTTACCAATCAAAATGGCTCAATTAATTTTATTGGTGAGAAGTGTTAGGCGGCACGCAACCTCACCAATCAAAATGGCTGAATTACCTATTCCTTGGGATTTTCGAAAGAGATTGAAATTTGTCCCACAGATTGCCTTAAAAAAATAAAATAAAATGAAAAAATAAAGATCATCCGCAAACTAAACTTTTCAAAACCAAAGAAAGAAAAGTTCACACCATGGCGTCAAAACAATAAATAGGGAACAAAAAATATTCCAAGGCTGCGAAAATAAAAAACCCTCCTTTGCAGAAATACCTATAACAAAATCTGGTGTGAACATCTCACGACTTTCCTTATCCTATTGAATTATGCTTATTGGGTGTTCTCCTACCACAACTTTGACAATAGGTATCTCTAACCCTTTAGTCAGTACAGCTGAAAACCGCCAAAAAGCG
>NW_007410800.1:0-634 GCF_000475195.1 Diaphorina citri
TAGGTAAGCTATACCCACTACTTGTCTTTACACCAAAATCAAATGTTACAGCAGACATAAAAGAGGAGACCAAGAAAGATAAGAAAGAAAAAAAATCGTATTCCCCAACAGCAAATATAAATTTATATTGTCAGAAAGTGTATAAATCATGTAACAAGAAGACTGAACAGAGAGAAGACGAGATATGGGAAAGGTATGGATCCTTAGGGGAGAAATTCAGAAAGGAACGCAACAAAATCACTTTTTTGTTGTAATCCGGAGTCCCTTGTGGTTGCCGGTAGAACATCACAAATCATTGCTATAGGTAGATATGTAGCCTAATTTATTCCAACTCCTCCATTGTTCTGGGAAAGTTGAGACCATCTTGATTTTAGTCATCAGCACATGTCAAGTCAATATGTAGCTCTTTCCCAACTCTTTCATTCTCTTCAGAATGCATAAGCACCTCCATAAGTGCAATTATTATAGGAATATAATGCCTTTAATGAAATGGCATCGGGAGAAAAAGGCTGCGAAAAAAAAAGACTAATGCAAGGTTAAAAGAGAATAAAAGAGGGAAGGTGGTTAGCATAATGGAGGTAGGTACAGAAGTTGGCTTTTCAAGTACCGGGATACGTTTCGTAAAATAATGAAA
>NW_007410801.1:0-634 GCF_000475195.1 Diaphorina citri
GAAAATCACGATCATCTTTGGTGCTTGAATGATGTAAATCTTTGGTACTTAAGTGATGTAAAGAAAAGTGCATAGGTACATCATGATCTTTGAAGTTCTTACTAAGAACTATAGTTTTTATTCTTAAAGGTATCTTTGAAGTTCTTATGTCTTGGGCAATACAATGAATTGAATATATCGATTTGCAATTTTACACAATCATGCACATTCATTCCCTTGAAAATGAAAACTGCACCGCCATTGTTTTTGTTATTACCTATCATATCGCATTGCCCAATAAAATAGGTAATTACTGGTGCATACTGCATACCTATGTAGGTACTGCGTTAAAGCTGTTAAGCTGTTGTCAATAAGGTATCATAGGTGTTAAGGTTATTACGTTATTATTAGATAGCTGGGGATACTAACTTGAAAACAGACAAACTAAATGCGAAGTCATCGAATATTGAGTGTTCTTACAGTTGACTGTGAGGTAATAAATTATCTAGGTAGGTAGGTATCTGCCTACTTATCTCTTAAAGTCAAATACAGGAAAAATAAACTAAAACTGCAATCATGTGTTTTTCAACACTCAAAACCAGCTCTTCACTGAAAACCAGCTCTTTAAAACATCTTTCAAAACTTATCTGGATCC
>NW_007410802.1:0-634 GCF_000475195.1 Diaphorina citri
ATTATTTTATTTTTACGGGCATATTGTGTGATGTTGGCAGTACATCCCTCGCAATTTAATTTTGTATACCTACCTATAATGAGTTGTGATAAAATTTATTTGGCATTGTATTTTTGTGCTCTTGTGGACTTGCTGTGTATCCAGAATCCAGATAGGTGTTCAATTATTCCTGTAAAAATAGCCCATTAAAATCATCAATTCTCCTTCCCTCCCACCTAGTTCCCACCCTATTCCCATGGGCTTTTTCCTTTCGCCTCTCTATCCAGTTTCTCCAATTTTCTTTCTTTACAGGGCACATTCGGCATAACACCCATTCCCCCGATTTGTCTACTTCCCCTCGACATTTTCTTTGGTTGCTAATTACTTTACCAAGCTTCTCACATCCCAAGCTACTCATGTAACCCGCTGTACAGAACTCATTATTTTCTATTTTCCACAAACTTTGTGTGAGTCCCTCTTCTTCCTTTCCTCCTCTACCTCCTTCCCCATTCTTCTTCTCTCCATTGATCTGGCTTTTTCTTTACCTTAGGATTCCGGGACACCCCCATTTCACTCTATCTCCGTTTTCCGTTATTCTCTCAGCATTAATCTGGCTTTTTCTTTTGCCATAATAGTGGGACCCCCATGCATTTTA
>NW_007410803.1:0-634 GCF_000475195.1 Diaphorina citri
AAAACCCAAAAAGGGGGGGTTTTTTTTTTTTTTTTTTTTTTTTTGTAGGTACCTACTCGTAAAAATCGCGGAGAATAGTGAGAAAGGTCCAGAGTCGTTCGTGGAATAGGGGCCACCGTACGAATTACCGTACGCCGAAATAATGGAAACACATCTGGCAACGCTGTTATTGTTTACTTCACAAGTTGTACATTTGAAACCGCGTGCAACTTGTGAGTTGTGAAAACGAAAGTTTTGCAACCTAATAGTTTCTACCAACGTTGGTGATTCGAAGAAATTTTGAAATTGACAGGGTTATACTCGCGTCATCTTGTATTCTGCGCGTGACTCAAAAGTGGTGGGAGAGACTGATTAAGAAGTGGGAATTTTTCTAGAAGGGAAAAAGGGAAATTTTAACAATTCATAAATTTAATAGTTTATATTGTCTATTTTCACCCCATCTCTCAAGTAGCCATGTGGAGCAAGTGGTTAGAGACAGGGAATGGTTGTTTAATGCTATTTCTCGTTTTGCTTCTGTCGGACTTAGGGATGGATCGATTATTTTTTTTTTACCTACTTTTTTTTTTTTTTAATTATTATTTTTTTAATGGCCTTTGAGAAGTAATGATGAATCATTGCGAGTAATGCATGTATA
>NW_007410804.1:0-634 GCF_000475195.1 Diaphorina citri
GTATGTCACGTAAGAATTTATAAAGATGTACCACCTCTACCTATTAATTAACTTTATTTCATTACACGCATTCTCAGTAGAGTTTCTATTTCGGTAACATTTTGTGTATGATTAGGCCCCGTATTCTTTTATATTATTTGTAACAATAATAATACCAAAATTAAAACGACACTCGAAAATTTACGAAAAATTTGGATGGATGGTGGATACCTATAACAAAGTAGAATAGATAATAATATTATTTGTATAGTTATACTATGACTCTAGGTATACATATTGTTCTACATATAGAGGGAAAACAGAAATACATAAGGTAGTATTATTACTCTCTATTATTTTACACAATTTAGCAACAAAGGCAATTATTTGTGGCAAAATTGTATCCAAATGTATTTTAATTGTTAAGTTTGGACACTTTTGTATCAGGTACAGTATTAATATGTTACTACATATGTAATGTATGAATTATTTCGTTTTCAAAACGTGTTTTCAGTTCTTTTTTTACTGTATGAGGAGCCAAAATTCCCTCAGCCAAAAACATTAATGTAAATCAACTTTTTTATTATTTTATATCTACCTACATATTATACGTAATTATATTCATAAAAGAGATGCAGGTATCCAATAATAAAGC
>NW_007410805.1:0-634 GCF_000475195.1 Diaphorina citri
AGCAGGATTTTCCAAAGTCAAGGCGCACCAATTGCACCATGTAGGGTTCCAGAAGGTTGACGTACCACCAGGGTACTCTCTCCGGGCGGGTGAGTGTGCAAGTCTCCGTGTTGAAGAAGGAACTTGTGCTACCGTCGATAGCTTTCTGGGGAATGCCACCGGCTTCTGAACTGACCTGCATTGGGGCCTTGCCCGCTGCTACGTTCAGAACTGAAAACAGAAAGGGGGGGAATAGGTTTTTAATGCGAAATATAGAGGGATTTTTCTTTTTCAGTCGAAGTCAAAGAGAAGAGCTCCTTCAGCTTTAGATTTTTCATAAATTCACAACGCTGCTTGAATGGCTCAATAGGTGAGTATAGTTGGTATTATCCCAAGTAACCAAAATAGGATTCTATCCGGGTAGAAACCATTTAGAATCCGGGTAGAAAAGAGGTTACGATCCTGAACCCCGATTCTATCCTGAATCTAATCAACCAATCAGATCGCTAAATCAAAGAGTCAGTGGGATTCTATCCGGGTAGAAACCACTTAGAAACCGGGTAGAAAAGGGATTACAATCCTGAACCCCGATTCTATCCTGAATCTAATCAACCAATCAGATCGCTAAATCAAAGAGTCAGTTTGAACTCTGAGT
>NW_007410806.1:0-634 GCF_000475195.1 Diaphorina citri
GGTATGTTGCCTTAATGCTTTACCGGTATGTTGCCTTAATGCTTTACCGGTATGTTGCCTTAATGCTTTACCGGTATGATGCCTTAATGCTTTACCGGTAGCAAATGAGTTGACTAATGATTATGGATCGCAGCATCTGACACACTATGGGTATACTATACCGTAGCATGTCACAGACACACTATGGGTATACTATACCGTAGCATGTCACAGATGCACGTCTTCACTGGGTTGTACAGTTAGCAGAAGCAGACGGGTTTGATTAGGTTAGACAAGTCAGAGTTCCATAAATCACTTAGAATCAGGTCTATACTCTACACTTTTTACAAGCTTCATGACTTCGTAGTGGTTGGCGTGGTGGACTTCGTGTCAGGAGGCGGGTGGTTTGAGTCCAAGTCAAGACATACAAATAAAAAAACGCCCCAAAATTTTAATGGGAAAATAGATATTAATTAAGAGAGCGGCCTTTAACCCCAACCTACATCCAAACACACAACCCTGACTTTGTCCCCAACCTAAACTTTAGACTTTGTCCCAAAATGAATTAGGTCACCCCAACAGGGAGTTTAGTTTCAAAATTTAAAACCGTGTTATAATATCTAGGTACTTAGATAGTATTATGTGTTTATTGTGT
>NW_007410807.1:0-634 GCF_000475195.1 Diaphorina citri
GGACGAAGTAACGTTTCTTCCATTTTCTCCACGTGCTTTTCCCATAGGCAAAGAGATATCTGAAGACACATCAATTCAATAATATCTATATCTTTATAATAAACGAAATTTTTTTACTTCCTTTTGATGACTTGACAAACAAAATTGTACCTGTTAGTTTTGTGAACTGTGGATCTCACTCAGACTCTTTTGCCCAAGGAGATTTGAAAAGAAGTGGAGAGAAACTCGAAAAATGTGTAGTAGACATTAAACTGAGCGGTATATTACCAGTATGGCGGCCTTTACTTTTACATTGTGTTTAATTGACGTGTGTTAACACATACACAAAAATATAAATTAAAATATAAATGGTAGCCCGAAGCTTGGATAAAAGAGGAGGTTTAGAAATTGGTGAGAAAGAGAAATTCGACGGAGTTGACTTGGATAGCGATGTAAAGAGGGAATGCGACAGATATAATAGGGCATACCATAAAAAAGTTGATAGTAAAATTTTTGATCGTTCATTAGTTTCTAGTATCAACTGGCAAATTGAAGAGGATTGTAAATTATAAATACCTCATTAAAATTCAAGTTCAACTTACCCACAGTGTTTCATATTCAAAGGTTTTTCCATTCGACAGGCAATTTTGATTTT
>NW_007410808.1:0-634 GCF_000475195.1 Diaphorina citri
TGTTAGGGTCAATAAGTACGTACTGTTAGGGTTAATAGGTAGAGATAGCCCATTGGCAGCTGGTTTATGGAAAAGGTTTGCTTGACACCCATCATTAAAATAATGTACACAGCGAAGTGACTTACCAAGTTGGTACTGGGTTTGAAAGACCTTGAAAGGGTAGATTCGGACCGTGTAAGGGATCCATCTTGTCCTCACTGTGTGACCAGTGAAATAATTCATCCACTCTGTGTATCGCGGATCCCACCACTTGGTCAGATTATGTTTCACCTCTAAAACTTTTGGGAATAGTTTCAGATTGTATGGTACTGATGCACCTTTGTAGTTGGTTGTGAACCTTCCCCAATTTGTAGTGTACTTTCGTGATCTTCGTACTGATGGTTCGACTTGTGTTGTAGTGATGATTGTTGTTCTTTCTGCTGCTGTTGTTGCTTCTGCACAAGTTGTAGTACACAAAGTTTCGGTGAGAGTATTGGTCGATGTTTCAGGTGTAGTTTTTCTGATTCGTTTAATCCGAATTTTCTTCTTTTGGGGAGAAGCTTGAGCTGGTGAAGGAGAAGAGAATGTTCTAGTCACATAATGTTTTCCATATTCTATCTTAGCAGTAACTCGAGGAGATTTATTGGCTTCAGCT
>NW_007410809.1:0-634 GCF_000475195.1 Diaphorina citri
AAAATTCAAATTTCGCGGTTCAACTTTTGTGATTACCGTACACAAAAATCAACCAATGAAATAAGAGATGAAATTGCTGCCAAAAGCCAAATGATTTCATTGGTTAATCACTGCTGATCCGAATAACGATTATTTGAAAAAAATCGCCTCTCCTCCCGAATGACGTCATTTTCTGATCAGCTGATCAAAAATATAAACAAACAAGTAGGATCTTTTTTCAAATTTTTTACTTGATTTTTTGAATTTTTAACCATTTTTCTTTTTAATTTTTTAAAATAGTCCTCCAGCTCCTCCATACCAGGATTTGTAGGAAAAGAATGAATGAACAGTGGAAAAAATTAGTCCAGTGAACTGTGCCACTCTTCCAGTTATCCAGTATCGAAGATTCCAGCTTTATACAACAATGCCTCAGGAACTCGACAAAAGGTAAGTCCATAGGTCAGGCAGCGTTCCATCAAAATGTGAGATGTGAGACCCCAAGGGAATAGATTTCTTTGTACTTGTACCTACTTTTCATAGAAAAGTAACCCCAGTAGCCTAAAGAGCATAAAACAGAACCCTCTTCCTCCTAGTATTCCAAGAGCTCTTATACAGGGCTTATATCAGCTAAAGTCAATGAAGAATCCATACCAGT
>NW_007410810.1:0-634 GCF_000475195.1 Diaphorina citri
CAAGTGAAACAAATTGTATTTTAAGCTTCTTATGTTCTTCTTTCGAGAGGGCTTTCCTTCCTAGTGTTATTTACTATCGAATTATGCTCAATATCATCTAACATTTCTTATTTATAGTTTTATTAAAAAAAATATGTTTTATAGGACAGTGACTGACACCCGTATTTATGAACAAAAATTCTCGCTCTTAAGTCATCAGACTGAAGTCAATTTGGCCAATCAGATGTTTGGAACTGATGCTTTGGTGCTATACTTGAACAAATGGAATTGGATACGAGAGGAGACAGGGAGTTAACACAGCAAAGGACTTACCGGATTGGTCAACCGATCTATCCAGAAATCCATATACCAACTAAGCTCGACTTTGCTTAACCCCAGTGACTCATCGGGAACGGTCCTATTCATGACAAAGAAAATTTACAAAGAGCCAAAATCAATAAATGACAGCAAATTCGGAAAGCTCAAAAAGCGAACTGATGGAAAGGCGTCTGAGCCATTTCACGCTGCATCATCCGAGTAAAAATCAAAAGCCAGTAAGTTTTCGTGGTAAGCGGCATGCAGATAGACGGAAGGAGTCGAGGAGGAGGAGGCGGAGGAGGATGAGAAGGAGGAGGAGGATGAGAAGGAGAAGGAG
>NW_007410811.1:0-634 GCF_000475195.1 Diaphorina citri
CAAACACCCCCACTCTTATCTGAAGGATCCCCCTCAGGTATTGCACTCGAGTTTCAATACTGTGAATCTTCAAATTAAATTGACTGCAAGCAATATTGAAAAGTCCTATGACCATACCATGTTCTACATGGTTCAATATCGTCAAGACATGAGTTCAACATGGACCCCACTCTTATCTGAAGGATCCCCCTCAGGTATTGCACTCGAGTTTCAATACTGTGAATCTTCAAATTGACTTGACTGCAAGCAATATTGAAAAGTCCTATGACCATACCATGTTCTACAGGGTTCAATATCGTGAAGATCTGAGTTCAACATGGAATGATGGTTCATATGAAATATTCAAAATGGCTACCAGCAACATCTCAGTAGAAGGGTTGAAACCAGGAAGCGTCTATTACTTGAGAGTTATCCTCGTAGATGAGACATTAGAAACACATGATCCAGACTTGACCAAATCAGTCAGGGCACAAACAGAGTGTACAGTAATGGAGAGAGAGAAAAATCTCAACGTTACCTCTCTTACCAATATATCTATTGCTTTAACATGGAACGAAGACACTGATTTAGGACCGGAAGAATGTCCTTTCACGAGTTACATCTTGGAAATAGAGGAAATGCAGAATAACTATGT
>NW_007410812.1:0-634 GCF_000475195.1 Diaphorina citri
CTATGTAAGTAGCCAAGATCAAGAACTTAGTCGTCCAGCCAGGAGTACCAACATAATTTATAACATTCAACATAGGTACCTATCTACATAGATATTAGGCCTGTCGCACATTGGCAGCTTAGTACTCCCTAGTCTCCCTATCATTTTCATATAGGTTTGGTTTTTCAGGCGAATTAATGTTAAACTAGATAGGTATGCCTTCCCTACTACTCCATGTACGTAAATTTTCTCGTCATTCTTATTTCTTATCAAGAAAAGGGATGGAGAAGGGAGGAGACGTTAGATAGGAGGGTATGGAGAAGCAGAATAAAGAAGAGAGTAACTAACGCTGACCCCGGATAAGATTGGGAAAAGATGCAGTAAAAGAAGAGGAAGAGGATTAACAATATATATTAACATCAAGTAAACAAACTCCATTCAACTGAGCAGGAATTCTTGTACCTATTAACAATATATTAACATCAAGTGAAAAAACTCCATTCAACTGAGCAGGAATTCTTGTACCTATTAACAATATATTAACATCAAGTGAACAAACTCCATTCAACTGAGCAGAAATTCTTGTACCTATTAACAATATATTAACATCAAGTGAACAAACTCCATTCAACTGAGCAGGAATTCTTGTACCTAT
>NW_007410813.1:0-634 GCF_000475195.1 Diaphorina citri
CCTGCCGAATCGGTTCGTGTAAAGATACACAGGCGTGCTTACTGGAACTTGGCCTGGCGCACTACCGTGCGCTCAGATGGGAAGACATGAAAAATGAAGATAGCTTGAAGTCGAAGAACAAGAATGAAGACTTATTGAAGTAATTACCCACCAGGAAGGCATTGAAAATGAAGAAGAAGGAAGAGTTATTGAAGTGCCTACCTAAGAAGATACGAAAAATGAAGAGAACTTGAAGAAAAATGAAGAGAAATTGAAAAACAAGAATGACATGAAAAACGAAGGAAAGTTAAGAGTAAAAAAAAAAAAATGAAGAGCAAAAATGAAGAGTAATATTAGGATGAGACCAATATTTATGAAAGAGAAACATTTAGACAGCAAACTTCCAGAGAGAGCGAAGTACCTAAAGTTTTCGGAGAATTAGAAAAGATTGCTAAGAAAACAAAACAACCTAATAAAAGATGCGAGTAAACAAACAGCAAGAGAGAGAGAGAAGTGAAGGACAGAAGAATCTGAAGAACAAAGAAGGAAGAGAGAAAAAAATAGAGCAAGCAAGAGAGACAGAGATTAATAAAAGAGGGGAAAGAGAGAGAGAGAGAGAGAGAGAGAGAGAGAGAGTGTGTGTGTGAGACTGTGA
>NW_007410814.1:0-634 GCF_000475195.1 Diaphorina citri
ATGGCTTTCCATGGCTTTTACTTTCGTATGGCCTTTATTATTTATAGGTACTTGGGCTTATGGTTTGTTTATAAAAAAAAAACTAATCTCTCACTTTGTTTGTTCACTTATGATTTCAGGTGATTGGTCATTGGCCGCGGTATCACCATGGCGTTCGCGGGACTCAAGAAACAGCTCAACAAAGCCAACCAGGTAAGATAATGAATACACCTAATGCCAGTGCTTTTCAAACTGTGGTGCCGCAAGATTTGCGGTGGATTTCACCAATGACTTAATAAGAGATTTTACTAATGGGAGAATTTTTAATGATCCAAAAAGAAGTTTTTAATGATACAAACGGGAGTTTTTAAAAACTCCTCCTATTTGGATCACTAAAAACTCCTTTTTTGATCATTAAAAACTCTCTTTTTGGAGGATTAAAAATTCTCCCATTAGTGAAATCTCTCATTAAGTCATTAGTAAAATCCACCATTGGGATTTTTTCTTAGCAATGCTAAAGATCACAAAAAGAGTCCAAATGGTGATGTACCGGGTTGACGCTCCAAATTTTCGGAGTCTGGCCAAGGGGGCTTCCTCGGCCATATTAAATCGGCCCTGGTATGGTTGGATGTGTGTTATGTGTACAAGATGAGAA
>NW_007410815.1:0-634 GCF_000475195.1 Diaphorina citri
TATTATTATTAATAATACGAATTCATAAATCAATCAAAAGCGTCAAGTTCTTTACATTGACTCATGTATAATATATTAGTTTAATATCTGGCTGATATTTGAACGAAGGAAAAAAGCGAATCTTGTGGCTCTACTATAATCCCATCAGAGACCATTGTTTAACCCGTGATCGCCATAAAGCATAAAGTTGTTCTCTTTGGAACAACTTTGAAATTGAAACATTGTGAGTAATCCAACACCTAGTAACATTCGGGAAGATTTCAGTGACAAAGAAAATTGAATGTTTGCCACAAAATATGTCCTTCCTCAATTAATACAATTTTGTTATATTCCATGACTTGGCTCGAAACACCAATCTTCGGATTCAAAGTATACCGAGTTAACCACTACACCACTAAGGTCGGTGATTCTACTCACAAACTTTGAACTAGGAAGGATTATGCTAGTAGTTAGTGGAATCCACTAATAGATAGTTAATGGTTCTGGAGTACATGTATATTTTGTATATCCGTGTCCGGTTATGAATTTGAGATTACTTATTGACACTGATGATAGCTTTATCGTTTTGCCGACATATCAACTAGTTACAATAATGACATTGTAATACCTAATAATAAATTTAATAAAGGCATTG
>NW_007410816.1:0-634 GCF_000475195.1 Diaphorina citri
AAAGAAATAAAACAAAAACGCACCTAGTTAGAACTCAAAATCAAATGATAAATGACCAAAAATTCAAGGTAGGTAGGTCAGATGCAGATGGTCACCATCCAGGTACTAAAATACGCGCAACGTTACTTAACTTCAGTGATCGGTGGGAAACTGGTGGTTCAACATGCAATAATTCCAAATGAAAGTACTCGTTTTGACAAATCCCGGGTAAAATTACAGTGTTGCCAACGAGTACCACACGCTTAGCGTGATCTTAGGAAAGACCGGTCTTACCTCTCTCGAACTTGTTTGTAAATACCATTTTATTTTGAACGGGCTTAGAACGTGCTTACCTCTGAGTTCGTTTTTTCCCAAGTAAATTCTCAGAACGATCTGAAGAACTTGTTTATAAATACGGGTGTAAGCCTCAGGGTGGGCATTTTGTGTATGAATAGTGAAGAGTGGCTATTGCAGAGTCATTCTTGAAGTAGGCCCCAAGGGATGATATGTACATACTCCAATGTGAGATACATATTTCTATCAATTTGATTAATCTCGACATGATGGTTTATTGATGTTCCCCCTTATCAGGTACTCGAAGCTTTTATCAGTGAACAAATAACTCTGACAGCACAAGACTCGAACCCAAGGTTAA
>NW_007410817.1:0-634 GCF_000475195.1 Diaphorina citri
CCATATTTGGCGCAAAGCTTCTTGATGAGAGGGAGAGTACCGACTATGGGCAACCAGGCAGGTCCTAGAGAGGAGGCGATAAATCTAAAATATATACAGCCCCTTGTGTAACTGACTCACTGACTCACTCACTCACTCATACTAATTCTAACCCACTTCTAGATGAGCTAGGAAGATGCGGTTTTCACCATTGGATTCCTTATTTTTTGTAGGTACTGGGAAAAATCGGAAAATCCCGAAATTCCAAACCGTTCCCGAGATATTGACGTTTTTTAGTCCTCCCATATTAAATACACGGGGAACACGCTTTGAGGACAGCAAAACTTTTCCTACGTTTTATATTTTGCTCTCGCTTTTAGTTTTCATTTCTTCGAGACAAGACTCAAGGACGATATTTGTTTTCAGGGGCGAAGCCAAGGGAGCGCGAAGCGCGACCTCATGCACACCCCGCGAAGCCCCGGGAGAAGGGAGTGCGAAGCGTGACCACGTGCACAACCCCGAAAAGCCCCGGGAGCGCGAAGCGCGACCCCAAGCACAACCCCGCGAAGCCCCCGGAAGCGCGCAGCGCGACCGTAAACAAGGGAGCGCGAAGCGCGACCCCCTGCACAACCCCGCGAAGCCCCCGGGAGCGCGC
>NW_007410818.1:0-634 GCF_000475195.1 Diaphorina citri
TTCAGAAATTCAGTCTCATCGAAATCCTAATCTTCAGCTCCGCAGGAGAATTTTTTTAAAAAGCATGAAGCTGAAGTTGGTCATTATACAGTCTACAGATTCATATATTCTGGGGGGATGAAGGTTAACACAAAAAAGGGGGAAATGAGCAGCGCCGCAGGCAAAATTTTTGATAATTGTGAGCTACAATTTATAGAAACCAGAATTAACGAAATTGAAATTTTTATGGCCACAGACGAAAAAAAAGGGGGGAATGAGCAGCGCCGCAGGCAAAATTTTTGATAATTGTGAGCTACAATTTATAGAAACCAGAATTAACGAAATTAAAATTTTTATGGCCACAGACGAAAATTTTGGTCTCTAATATTAAAAAACTTAGTTATCAAAAACACAAAATTTGGCGCCGCAGGCGAATTTTTTGAAGATTTTGGTCTACCATAGTAAGAGAAGCAGACTTGTCAAAGGTGTAATCTTCAGGGCCGCAGGCGAAACTTTTCAGTAGCTTGTCATGTGTCAGTTTTTTATGTAATTAAATACGTGTAAAAGACGAGTATAGTTATTCCCCCCAATACATTCCTATAGAACACAAAATGACAGCGCCGCAGGCGAAATTTTTTTCGAGAAAATTTAAGTA
>NW_007410819.1:0-634 GCF_000475195.1 Diaphorina citri
GAATAAGGCCTTCAATAAAAAGAATAAGGCCTTCAATAAAAAGAATAAGGCCTTCAATAAAAAGAATAAGGCCTTCAAAAAAAAAAAAAAAGAATAAGGCCTTCAATAAAAGGAAAGCTTTCAAAGGATTTTAGGCCACATGAAGGACTTAAAGTTAAAAAAAAAAAAATCTCAAACAGAACTGATCATAATATCAAAGTATGTACTTACCTATACTAATTGATTAATTATTATTTATCTACTATTGAAGCTAGAAGTAATAACTTACCTATGGTAATTATTGCTAGAGGACACGACTAGTTTGGCTTGTTGCTGTTGACGTTGTACCATCTGTTTCCCATACACTCCATTCTCTAACAGAACTGATCATAATATCAAAGTATGTACTTACCTATACTAATTGATTATTTATTATTTATCTATACTATTGAAGCTAGAAGTAATAACTTACCTATGGTAATTATTGCTAGAGGACAGGACTAGTTTGGCTTGTTGCTGTTGACGTTGTACCATCTGTTTCCCATACACTCCATATCCTGAGACTTACCTATGGTAATTATTGCTAGAGGACAGGACTAGTTTGGCTTGTTGCTGTTGACGTTGTACCATCTGTTTCCCATACACTCCATATCCT
>NW_007410820.1:0-634 GCF_000475195.1 Diaphorina citri
TCACTTCAATCTTCAGCAATTTCCATTGTTGGTATCTTCTCCACAATTACATCGAGAGTTTAATTGAAAGTGCTTCGGCTTTCCTACTTAATTTAAAGTCCATCTTAATCAAACCCATCATCAGGCTCCAACCCCGTTTACAATTTCATCCTGATGATGTTTAGCATTGCGGTTATTTTGACCCTCTTTCAATTGTTTCTAATGTTGTAAAGGAAACAATTTAATGCCAAGTGTATAGCGTATGCATCACTTCTCATTTCTCTTGTTCTCTTACCATTCATTCACATTACCTTTTCCCTTCATTTTCATAGAGTACCACCTCCTTCTTCTATCTCTCCATCTTCTAATCCTTCTTCTACCTTCTCTTTCAATCCTTCTACAATCTGCTCCCTTTCCTTCAGTACCTATGTAGGGTAAGTGTACCATTTATTCGCCCACCTAAAAAACGTACATTTATTGGCCCACCTGTAGGTCGATGCCACATAAGTCCGAACTGGACAAACTTTTTCAAGATCCAATTTCGTCAAAAGAAAGGGCTTAAAGACTGCTATCGAATCAGTGGTATTCCAAAATTGTAGTCATAAAAACAAAAAATAGAAAAATAAATGTGGGCAGGTGGGCCAATAAATGGTAC
>NW_007410821.1:0-634 GCF_000475195.1 Diaphorina citri
AATAATAATAATAATAATAATAATAATAATAATAATAATAATAATAATAATAATAATAATAATAATAATAATAAACTGCAATATTAATTAAATGTTAGCACGTACCTAATAATAAAAAAGAAACATTTACCTAAAAACTAATAAAAATTAAAACTAAAAATGGAACCCTACAGTAAAAATTTAAGAAATGCAGCGCTGAAAATGTCAGCCATTATTGTTATGCCAGACACGTTTCGAACATTTTCAGTAAATCTTTTTCAATTACAGCAGTCAGATAATTTTCTTGTAATTACAGAGGTGTTGGAATTCATAGGAGATATAAGAATTGAGGAAGTCAGGAAATTATAAGTAGAGAATACCTAAAGAAGAAGAAGGAGAAGGAGAAGAAGGAGAAGGAGAAAGAAGAGAAAAAAGGAGAAGAAGAAGGAGGAGGAGAAAAAGAAGAGGACTAGGAATGAAAAAAGGAAGAATCGGAGAACGCCTATGGTCTGGTGCTCGATTCCCACCAAGGACAAAAAAAAGTTTTGGACGTCTATTTGCGAAAGGTATTTCAAGGTATTCTCTCTCTCTGTGTGTCTGTCTCTCTCTCGCTCGCTCCCTCTCTCTCTCTCTCTCTCTCTCTCTCTCTCTCTCT
>NW_007410822.1:0-634 GCF_000475195.1 Diaphorina citri
TTCTTCGACTGTTTCGTATTCATTCTGGTGTGAAAAAGAAATAAAGAGAAAACTGAAAGAAACCCTGAGAGGGGAGAGAAGAAGGAGAAGGAGGAGGAGAAATAAGAGGAGAAAATTTGAACCTTGACGGTGGAAATATTCTAATTTTCACTAAACTTGGCAACGAGGATGGAAAACTGATATTTTTGTTTTCGGTATTTTGAAAAATATGTTCCATCATATCTCCAGACAGTTCCAGGATGAAAAGTTTGGCAACCTCTTTAGTGTTGCACCAGAGTGAAACAACATTAATGTTGCAGCAAGATATGTAGGTACCTACTATACCTACCTACCTACTGAAATGTCTGCTCCTGCACTCCCGTAATTTTTCGCACTTTGTATATTGGCAAATAATATTTTATTTTGACGTCAAAATTACGTCACAATTGGAGTTGGACTTCTTCTGAGTTAACTTTATTAACCTGCTGGAAACTGTAATGTCCATTTAATTCGCAATCAGACTCTTAGTTAAGTCCAAGAGTTAAATCTGATTGGCTGAATATGTTGAAATCAACCAATCAGATTGCTTTCAAAAGGCGAACTGAAACCCACAGTTTGCACTCCAGTTGGTAAGGTTTGGACCCAAAGACAGTGA
>NW_007410823.1:0-634 GCF_000475195.1 Diaphorina citri
TAAAACACACAACCTTCTGCTCTTAGCAGTTTTTTTGAATTATAAATTCCCGTGTTTACTCGCGGGCACATAGTGCCGAATATACAATTTTTCCAAACAGAGACAGGGGTGTTACCCTTCTTTCGGCGACAAGCCTTTTTGAGGTTTGATACAGGGAACTGTAACTGCCAAGGACTTATCGCTTCGAAAGCGAGGAGAGAAGGAAGACAGTATGGGAGGAAGCCAGCCGTTCCGAGAACGAACTTTAATTTGAAGATAAGTAATCCATCCTTAAGATATTTCATATTAGGTATATTCTATATTCTTAGTCATTTATTAATATTATCAAACTGTGGATTATTTAACATGTATTGTAAAATTGTTATTACAAATAAATAAAGTATCATTACAAAATTACAATCCCTTTAGGATAAAATACTCCTCGGGCGGGAATCGAGTCCGCTACCTTGCGCTTACAAACCAGGCGCACTACCAACCAAGCTAACTAGGCTGGCACCAACACCAAAAAGTTTTTGTGGCGTTTTTGCTCGTTGTTTTATTTGAGACTTCTGTGGATTTAAAACTTTTTTAATGCTGATAAAATTAAAATTTAACTCAATGAAAGCCTTTAATTAACTTTTAAAAGTTTTAACCA
>NW_007410824.1:0-634 GCF_000475195.1 Diaphorina citri
GGCCCGCGGACACTTTTGATCATCAATAAATATGGAAGCTGTCTGCAAAATCTGGGCGACCTGTGACTAAAGGTAAAGTCGTGAGAAGCGCTAGTTCCTTTTGAGCTTTTTCCCTGTATAGTCCTAAATAGTGAAACTTTGGTCCGGAATAACGGCCGAACCGTACCTTCTGGAAACAGGGCCCAAGGATACTTTTGATCTACGTACATAGTTTATTGAAACTCTGTGCCCAGTTCGAGCTACTTTGGCTGAAATCTAAAGGCCTGAGCATTGCGAACTCTTTTTGAGCTTTTTCAAAGATTTGGCATTCATCAAATGAATGGGTAAGAGACAGAGCAGACCAAGTACAAAAAATCGACTTTTGGAGTACCTACCTATTTTACATCATTGAAAAGAGCACGAAAAGGTCTATATTTTTCTTCTTCTTTTAATTGGTTGCTAACTTCACTTTATTAGTGTTTTATTGAAATGAGAGCAAAAACATAATGGTGATCTCTTTTTAAACTTTGACTAGTCCTAAAATTTGACTCCATGTCAAGACGTTTTTGGACTTGGCCCACTCTGCCTCTTAACCATTCAAATGGTAATGAAACCTTTAGTGGCTTTGGGAGACTTACATTTTCATGGTTCATGT
>NW_007410825.1:0-634 GCF_000475195.1 Diaphorina citri
AAAAACGAGGACAAGTTTTTGTCGATGGTGGGATTCGAACCCGGACCTTCTGCATGGCAAGCAAGCTCGTTACTACTGGACTAACCGTGCCCCTAACTTCTTTAACAGGGGGCTAACTTATTTCGTTCATTCAATTCTGTCTAGAGGCACATGACTTTCAAAATTGCGCCCCTTTTAAAATAAATTTATTAGAAAAAAAAATCAATTCTGTCTGACCACTCTAACCATTGTCCTCTCTTCCGCAGATATTTCGGTGATGCCCTGGCTCTACCGAAAGGTGACTGTGAGCCATGCCAGTGTTACATACCCGGTACTCTGGAGACTGAAACCCTGTCCTCCTTTCTTCGATTTCAGAACGATAAGACCTTAGCAGTTACAGTTCCTTCTATCTAACATCTTGGGAGGGAAAAGAAAGCAGTTTTTTCTATGTATTTGGCTAGCCAGATTTTGTCCCAAGTCAAAATCGGAAAAAATAAAATCGATTCTTCTCCTTTACAGCAATGACCTCCGTTCCCTAGAATCAGACCTAATGCTTACCCAGCAGAATTTAGAGCAAACACTAGGCGCGGCTCAGGATGCTCAACAACGGGTCAATGCTACCAAGAAAGAGGCTCTGGAACTATACCGAGATATC
>NW_007410826.1:0-634 GCF_000475195.1 Diaphorina citri
GTTTTCTGCCAATCTACCTATAAAAAATGTATTTATTCCTATACAAATAAACAAAAAAATAAATATATTCTTCACAAACACTCCAAGTTCGTTCCTTTAGATTTAGAAGAGCGATTCACAACCAGGGGCTTCGGAAGGAAAATTGGTTCCCAGTGGGACCAGGCTTATACATAAGAGAAAATAATATACAGTGTTTGATACAGAGCCTACAAAAACTTGGTGCCTAGTTAATTACCATGTCACAGAAACCATAAAACCTTTAAAAGTGCAATATTTAAACCAAAATGCTTGTCACAAGCTACAGGAAAATATTTCAATAGATTAGTAACACTTGAATCACCACATCCGGCCAGTGTTTCTTGAAAATTTCGGCACAGAGGCTATTCCGGGTGAAATTACTGACAACTTATAACTTATTGTTATTATCTAGACATGGAAGCCTTTCAGAATCTTTTCTCAAATGCCTTATCCTACTAGCAACATAAGCCTATACAATAGGCCTAGGGAAATAACTTTGTCCACCCTACGTAACGTATTTCAACCACAAGACAGCCTTGTTAAATTTACCTTTTACCGAATATCAAGTCTACGGTTTAGGGGGAGGAGAAAAAACTGATGAAGTACAACTTTTTTC
>NW_007410827.1:0-634 GCF_000475195.1 Diaphorina citri
ACTCAATGTAAGATCTATTTTAACATAAAACTTTGTTCAAAACATGTAGGAATGTATGTGTTTGTTTAATGTTCTGAAAAATGTACCCACAATTGGCACAGAATGCTCATTTCTTTCATTTTGCTTATCTTCTACAGCTTCCCTTTACGGTGATAAGTTATCCTAATATGTAGTGAAGATTTTCGTTCTCTTGATTTGTAGGAAAATAATGTTGGAAGATAACATTGGACTTCCAATCCAATTTAGACTCGTGTAGATGATTACTGCAATCTCTATTGATGAGGACAACAGACTTTTGACAAGTAAACATGTTCACTGGTATTCTTGATAGGCACGTGACGCTATGTGTTTAATAAGGAGAAACTGTTTCAAACTTAACCCAAGATAATCTTGTTTTCCTCGAGACTTCTATTGGATATCTTCAAACTGTTCGGAACAATGGATCGTTATACAGAGTGATATTGGTACACAGTAGCAGCATTACATCAGTTGTTACTCAAACTCGAACATCAACTTCTCTATACTAGACTTTACCAAACATGTTCTCTAACATACCTACTGGAATATACATAAACATGCTCAATAATTTGATCACTGACTGAGTGATTGCATCATACAATGAAAACGGATTATC
>NW_007410828.1:0-633 GCF_000475195.1 Diaphorina citri
CGGGACATTTGATGTGACGTCATCGCCTACGGGAGCGTATGCCGTGACGTCAAAGTTCACGATTTACCGCCATTTTTTTAATCGACTTATCTCGGGATCTAGAAGTCGTAGAAGAAAAAGAAAAATTCCGTTGGTCCTCATTTTTCCTGCTCTATGACTTTGAAACATCACCCAAGCGCGACTCATCTATTGCTCCATCCGTGTGTATCATCCATAATCCATATACATATATTCTTCGGCAAATAGGTACGAGGGTTTTTGAGTGTGGGTGGGAGTCAAGTCTATTCTTTGAAGTTATTGGTACGTATCTCTACCTCTACTGTATTTTTAAAATTATTTCAAGTATAAGTAGTTGGGTGGAAGAGCTCCTCCAGGAGAAACCTGCCACTTGAAAGAAAGCCATTAAAAAAGTATGCACCAAGTATCTTAACCAAAGATTTATTAGTTTATTTAACTAGGTATTTATAATGGCACTGAAACACGCCTCCATAAAATAGTTGGTTTGCTTTTTGCTTTACAATCTTTACATCTGATTTTCCTCTTTTACAGAGTCTGTTCACAGTCAGTTACTTTCTTGTCTGCGCTATAGTATTCCTCTATTGCATCATTCGCTACAGAAGAAGACACTTCTAC
>NW_007410829.1:0-633 GCF_000475195.1 Diaphorina citri
ATCTCATCTCTTCTCTCTCTCTCTCTCTCTCTCTCTCTCTCTCTCTCTCTCTCTCTTTCTTTCTCTCTCCCCCTCTCTCTAAAAAAAAACTAGAAATCACGAAAGAAAGGGGAACCAAGGAACTATCTTATAAAATAGAACCCTTGAAAATAATTATAATTTAAAAAAAATTGAGAAATTAAAGGACCACTCGTGCTTCGCTTTGACTCGAAATTTTCGACTCTCTTTGATGTTGACTTTGTTTGACTAATTGAGATGATTTGTTGACTCTATTGAAATGATTTGTGTGATTGTGTTCCTCTTCCTGACAGGAGAGATGAGAGCTCTTCCTGAATCCTACGTCTGGAATTTAGTGGTGTAGCGAGTAGACTCTCAAAAACTGGACTGGAAAGACATCCACTGAATTATTTCGCATACCTAGTTATGAACTATAAATAAAATTCGGCCAAACTGGTTGCCAACATCCGAAACAGATAGTGGAGTACTTCTATTCATTCTTCCAAGTTCCTCTACCTCCTACCACATCTTCTTCTTTCTACTCTTTAGTGACGTATTTTTTTTTTAATTAGCATCTCAAGGGCCATCAGAAATTTGAAAATTTAATTAGTTCCGTGACTCTTTCACTTGTAACTC
>NW_007410830.1:0-633 GCF_000475195.1 Diaphorina citri
TACGAAGTTTGGCGTGCGGAAGACGGCTATGGACTAGCACAAAGCTTTTGACTTTGCACTTAATTTTGCAGGTTTTTTCTTTTAATTTTTATTTATTCAGGAGGGAGAGAAAGAGAGAGAAATGAGAGATGGAAAGTAAAGTAGGTACCTACAGTCAGCTTGTAAAGTGCACAGTACAAAAGAAATCTATTTTGTACTCGGATAGATTTTCCATCTTGAAAAAATAGTGGATGTGTCTCTTCTCCCGAGGTGTCAAACTTCTCAAAATTAACTGATGCGCCAATTTTTCCAAAACTAGATACCTAATGGATTTTCTAATCTTTCCGAAAGTAATGGATCCAATTTTATATTTCTGTTGAGAGGTAGGATTAATAGGAAACCACAACCATTCAACAAGACTGCTTTCATCCCTTACACCTTTCATCAGAGGGAGAGCAAGTGAAAGCTATCTTTGTAACTTTTCCTTGCCTTGTTCTGTTCTTACTCTCAGTTTTTATTGCTCTTTTTAAAAAGTTCAATCTTTCTGAACAGTAGGTAAGTTTTTCTTTTTCTCGAAATGGCTTTTTGGAGTAAAATGCCTGCTCGTCCTTATCCTTGTGTTTCTTCTTTTCATTCTCACCTCTTTTCCACTTT
>NW_007410831.1:0-633 GCF_000475195.1 Diaphorina citri
ACTGTAAAAGGTCCGTTTTTATTTTCCGTTCTAATGAAAGGGTTCAAAAACGTGTGACTTCAGAGTTCAGAAAATGTGCAGAAACGTATCTGCACAAACACATTAATGTGTTGCCTGCGAGGGAGCTTTGCTCGGGACAGTTGATGTGACGTCATCGTGTACGTGTGTCGTATTTCGCAAATTCCTTTTACAGTGTTGGCCGCTGTCTACAAAACTAGCCTTCTCTTTTCAAGTGGATTGGAACATACCTTCAGGCACACTCCATTTGTCAAGAGTACCTATAGGTTTACCTTACCCATGGGATCAATTTAATTGGAACAAACCATTTACCAATGAAAATGTTTACAGCGTTGCATTTTACAAACTTGCCTTCTCTTTTACAGTGTTGCACGATTTCTACACTCAGTTCGGTAAGACCAAGATATTCGTAGAGAAGAAGCCAGAAGGTACAGGTCTGATCTGTCATCGTATTATTCAGGAGATTTGTAAGGCTGTCGGGATTAAGGATATTCGCGCTAAAGTGGAAGGCTCTACCAACCCTCAGGCTATAGTTAAGGCGTTCTTCCTCGGCCTTATGCAGCAGGTAAGTGATGTGATGTGTTAGAAAGTCCCTGTTTAACTTTAAAAGAATTG
>NW_007410832.1:0-633 GCF_000475195.1 Diaphorina citri
GAATTTTCGACCTTTTAAAGTTACTTTTTCGGAGTTTTGACCTCTGATTTGGATTTGTCCCAACTTTTCACATATGAATCGACCATTTATTTATAATTTTTACCCATTTGCAACTGCTCCATTCTATTTTCCGCCTTGACTAACGCCTTCTGTGTAGACTCTTTGTTCAAAATATCATTCCATCCCTAGAATAAATTTTCTCCTAAATCTCTCTCCTCTTAGCCTTTTTTGTCCCTTCTCTCCCTTTCTTCTTGATCCCTTCGTTTTCTTCTACCCTTCCTCTTTTTGTCCTTTTCCTTTTCTCCCTTTATAATCCTTCTTGTTTCTATTTTTTCTACTTCTTACTCTTCTGCCGATACCTTCTTGGTATTCTTCTTTCTTCTCCTATTTTTTCTCTTCTTTTTTGAATTCCTTCTTTCTCCTCCTTCAAATTCTATTCGGTTATTATGTATTCTTTCTCCTCCTCCTCGTTTTCTTCCTCCTCTCTTTGTACTCCTTCTTTCTCATCCTTCGTTTCTTCCTTCTCCCCCTAATCCTTCTCCTATTAGGTATTCCTCTTTCTTCTCCTTCTCTACTCTTTCCATCTCCTCTTTTTCTTTTTCTCCTTCCTCTTCTTACTTCTTACCCTACTCC
>NW_007410833.1:0-633 GCF_000475195.1 Diaphorina citri
AAACTGACGGACTTTTGAGAATATCACATGACTTACATATTTTTAAATTGCTTTTTAAGTAGTGTTTTAGTCCCTGTTTACACCCCCCTATTCCAAGCTAACTAGGCTGGATATAGAGCTTTAAAAGTGAAGTGACTCCGGGCCTTTTCAGCACGAATTCACTCCTAATCCTCCATTTAGAAAGTGAAATACTCCCTCAATCCACCTTCTTTCCCCTGTGAAGAAATACAGGAATAAAACATAATACACAAGTTTTCCATGTACCTATCATAACATGATACAGTTACATAAATATTATTTATGTACACTCTAGTGACAAAAATTCGGTACCTAAGATTTGTCTTTCCAAGTTTACATATGTACTTATCCTTTTCTAGTTTACGCTGACAGCCTTTTCTGAAGCTTGTAATATTTCACCGTTTTTTGGTACCGTTTGAAAGCTTATGGTTGTATTCAGGATTCTGTCTTTGGTTTTCTAGCTAGCTCTATACTATACTCTATGGGGATACTGTTGAAATTATCCTAAACAGACAGTTCGTTCTCGGAACGGCTGGTTTTCTCCTATCTCCTTCTTCTCTCTTCAATTTCGGGACAAGAACACCTCCGTTGTTACACAGGTCACTCTAATAAACG
>NW_007410834.1:0-633 GCF_000475195.1 Diaphorina citri
TCATTAGGGAGAATTATTTTTATTTTAAAGTAGGTAGTCCTCCCTTCATCCCTTACAGTCGGTTTCTAAGAAACTAGATACTCCGGAAATTGCTAATTTTCAGCCTCAAGAATTTCTAAGTGCTGCCACTCCAATTTGAACGTTTTCAACCTCACCAAATGTTATTAGTTTAGTTGAAAATCTCCCCTGTGTTTTGATTTATTTGAAGATCATGTGTTAGAAGTGTGGTATAAAGTTTTTATTCGTTCTATTTTGAGGGTAGTTTTGTAATAGGCCACGAGGACTTGCATACCTAAGGTATACTCGTAGTTTTGGTTTTGTAAATATATTAATTTAATAATGTAATTGGCTTATTGGCTCTTAATTTATGTTAAAAAGTAGATGGAGTTAGTATTAGTACCTACACTACCTACCTACATATAGGACTGAAAATGGTCTAAATTTGAAAATTGTGAATTGAATTAAAAATAAAACTAGCTCATATTCACTTGACTTTCGTAATCCTCAACTCTTGAATTTGCACATTCATATTCGGACATAGTTCACAGTTGAAAAGGTCCTTGTTAGAATATTTGAAATGGAAAGATCTGTAGCGAAATGAAAAAGCCAGATGTAAAGGAAATCTCTAAGAAA
>NW_007410835.1:0-633 GCF_000475195.1 Diaphorina citri
TAAAAAAAAAAAAAAAAAAAAAAAAAAAAACGAGGACAAATATTTCAACAAACGAGGGAACTTGGTTGACTTTCAGTAATCTACTTGATGTTTCCCTAAATAGAGAAAATTTTTAAACAGAGCAGCCCGATTGGTCTCAAATTCCAATGGGAAAATTTTCTTTGTGTTTTGAAAAAATTTGCCAGATTTTATCAAAATCGGACAAACCGTTCGAGAGCTAATGGTGAAGCAAATAGACAGATCCAAGGAAATGAAAATTTGTCGAGAAACTTAGAACTCACTTTAATGTAGTCAATTAAAATACATTGGTAATATGTATTACAATCTAAACTCGAAGTCTAGACTATTCTATGTACATCTGAAATTATTCAAACAAATCTGTAATCTAGTAGCGCGGTCAAACTTTCTTGACTTGGCGGGGCGGAGCGCTACCGCGCTCCTTAATTAAAGACTCCCAGCATCCAAACACATTTCACCGCATACTTAGTAAATGTGGTGGCTAAGTAATTACTTAGCCACCACATTTACGGAATACCTAACAATAATGAAAATAACACCTTATGGAGAAGATAATCAAATTTAAAATTAAGAAAACATCTACATATTTGATTGAATAGATCGGAAGAGCGTCGT
>NW_007410836.1:0-633 GCF_000475195.1 Diaphorina citri
GGGAGCGCGAAGCGCGACCTCATGCTCACCCCGCGAAGCCCCCGGGAGCGCGCAGCGCGACCGTAAGCAAGGGAGCGCAAAGCGCGACCCCATGCACAACCCCGCGAAGCTCTGGGAGCGCGCAGCGCGACCGTATACGCAACTCCGCGCAGCGAATACGCGAAGCCCCCGGGGGGTCGAGCACGAAGTGCGAGTTTTATCTATACGCGTATTTCGGGTGTTACCCCATTCTCAAGATGATATTTAAACTTTGTTGATAAATTACTATTTTATACACGATTTTACTACAGAGTACAGAGGTTTGATAGAGGGAACTGTAACTGCTAAGGACCTATCATGGGTTGCAAGTATACTCAGGAACAAAATATTTACTCGATAAACCTTAGGATGGGTCACCAACCTTCTTTTTAGGCCCTATTATTATGTTAAGGCGGTCTCTTCCTGATCCCTTATGTACCGCGTCCCTTTTAGTTTAGGACTATTGCACTAGATTTCTGCCCCTAACGGTTCGTTAGCTTAACAGCGGTGATTTCCTGTCCCGAAAACGAACAGAAGGAGGCCAGGATAGGAGAGCGAATCTGCTGTTTTGTGTAGTATGACGTTTGCCCTGGGCGGGAATCGAACCCGCGACCT
>NW_007410837.1:0-633 GCF_000475195.1 Diaphorina citri
GAAAAAGGTTTTATTATTATTATTATTATTATTATTATTATTATTATTATTTAAGGAGTTTAAAACCTCAAGTTATAGGTAAGGAAGAAGGAAGGAAAGAAAAATAAAAAAATAAAGGATATAACGAAAGAAATAGTGACAGAAACAAACAAAAAGGAGAAGAAAAGCATTCGCCATTCCCTGTATAAAAGATCGTAGATACGAAAAAGTTGCCAATAGAGAGATACGAGCTTGGAACTGGCGAAGTTCAGAACCTAACTGTAAAGCCAAAAACTTCTTGAATTTTAAATTGAAATGTTATTCCGCTTATTCTGGCCGAGTCGCGGTTCCAGTGTTGCCATTTATGGCGCAAAAATTGTCATTTATAAGGAAAACAAAAGGTATAGGTAGATATGTATAAAGGTATCGGTTTGGGTCAGTGCAATGTTGCCAGATGGTCACAGCTCCCTTTCCTAATTGAAATTGTTCTTCCGCTTATTCTGTTCGAGTCGCGCTTCCAACGTTGCCATTTATGGCGCAAAAATTGTCATATTTTATAAGGAAAAAACTAAAAAGTACAAGCTGTGTACTCCTGAGGACCTGAAGCCTTTCATCAACTTCTTGATTACTTCAGAGTGGCAAAATCAGTGGAAC
>NW_007410838.1:0-633 GCF_000475195.1 Diaphorina citri
ATTACTTGTGGTAATACATTTTCCTGTCGGCCATCGGCAAACTTTGACAAGCTGGTGAGGCTGACAGGTAGCCTTATAAATTCCGATATAAGGCTATTCTGATAGATATCTCCGATGAACATTAAGCGTAATAAGTGGCCCGAAACCGTTCAAGAGGATCTCGGTTTATGGTACAATGATTTGCTTTGTTCTTGGCCATTCACCGTGTACCATCAAGTTCTATGTTTACATCTAGTTCACATCCGATTTACCTGAACGAATAAGTGTTTCCGACAGTATAGTTTCTTAGTTTAGAAAGTATTTTAGGCAGATGGATATCTATCGGTTATTATGTAGGCACGTAGATACCGATGTGTGTACAGTTGTACACCTACTTAAGGGTAACTTGAACCTACAACTACAGGGGTACAGGGTATCGAAAGGCTAGAATAGTTCAAAATTTTGAATGGGTATCTAGGTAAGAAGGAACTTGATAATATTCTGAATTGATTCTTTTTAAAATGCACACAGTTTTTTCATTGTCTCTTTCATATTCTCTCTTTGCCATTCTTACTACCACTACTTCCTTGTTATCTTTTATGTGGACTGTTGCCATTATTTCAGTTATTATCATAATTTCTGTTGGCGAATCTC
>NW_007410839.1:0-633 GCF_000475195.1 Diaphorina citri
TCCGGCGTTTCCAATTAGTGACGGTACATTTGTTATTCTCGGATCAAAGATACAATAAGATACAATGTGTGTTGCGGATTGCGGAGTCATGAAACAAGCGTGGAGACAAGAAAGTGGAAATAAATTTAGACAAAGAATAATAAGATTTGAATTTGGGCCTGGATCTACACTACGTTTCCTTGATTGCCATGCCCAAGGTCTCGGGTTCGATGCTCAAAAAAAAAACTTATTTAAGTACCTAATCAAACAAAAAATGTACCTAAGTAGGTAGGTACCCATATTTTCTGGTGTTCTGATGTTGACCCAGGACGGGAAGTGTTAGGTATGTCTCTTTTCGCCCATCTCATGAGAGACATAGGTGTCTACTGTCTACATACTACGGAATGAGCAATTGGGCATAGTGGGCATGCTACGAAACAGACCACACAAGTTTACCTAATTGCAAGGGGATTCATAATTATAGAACAAGTCTAATTGACCCGAAAGATAGTAAAATTAAATGAAGAAGACAATATAGACACAGCAAGACGTGAGTACCTAATTCAGCAAATTGCAAGACCTTGCTAATTGTTATTCATTAATAATAAGCAAGGTCTTAGGACAGCGGGCAATTAATCAATTAAAACTTGCCAG
>NW_007410840.1:0-633 GCF_000475195.1 Diaphorina citri
AATGCAATAGCATAAGGACACAGACAGAATAGTGCAGTAAGGACCTACATATGTATATATGTCTGACACTTGAAGTGTTTTTAAAATCTTAGATTCCTTTACGTCTGACCATCAGAAGATTCAGCAGTCTTACATGAAGATCCTCTCGAATCTAGTTGCAAGAAGTAACTGTAAGGTCTTTCTGGATATTCGTAAACATGATCACTAATAAGTCTAATATCTCCAATAAGTTAGTACATGTATTAATTAAAACCTAGTATGTACCAAATAAAAGCCACATTTCGTTCATTATGTCTAAGCTCATCTTGTGCATCCCACCAACACCACCATCCTCACCGCCGAAACGACATCAAAGATATCAAATACAATTAAAGCTATAATTTCCTTGCTAACAACTTCACAAGCTATGGTGTCATGCTTGATGTCATATTTAGTAGGTTCAGCTTCATCTTGTACTCCATGTGTTGGAAATGTGTTGTCTTTGGTCCTATTGGAGGGGGAGTGTGTTTAATGGCATAATTTCCTCAAAGTAAACAACACCAACAACACCCTGTGTTCGAATCATTGTCTCACTTTCATCTTTGTTGATTTGTACTTTGATTGTGTCTTGATAGGAAATGGTAACAAGAAGAA
>NW_007410841.1:0-633 GCF_000475195.1 Diaphorina citri
AAATACATTTGTCCTCCATTTTCTAGCCTATGTCTGTCTGTTTCTCTCTCTTTCTTTTTCTCTCTGTCTCTCGTGCTTTATGTTATCTCTCTCCGTCTTAGTCTCTTGTATTTTAATAAAGGAGAAGCCATCTCTTCCTCTCTCTTTCTCCTCATGTAGGGTTCTTACCATCAGTAATTTCATAGGTGACAGGTTCGATAACATAGGTCTTATTATCTTCTATGAGTCTGACTGGCTTAGTAGGAGTTACGCTTGGCAGAGTGGCTGAAATAGAAAGAATTAATATATGATTAAATGAGCTTTTTATTTGAACACAATTAAACCCGTAACAGAGCCAATTAAATCCGATTAACTTTAAAGGTACAAAATTTGCTCGAGCTGAGCCATAAAAAAAGATATATATGGCCCCGGTCACAATCAGAGTTTAAACTATGGTTGAGCCGTATGGTTGGTTGATTTCAAAATTTTCAGCCAATCAGATTGCTGAATCCGTGAGTTAAAACTCTGCTTATTGTCCCGGACATTAACCAATCATAACTTAACTTTTTCAAGAGTTTTGATAGAGGGAACTGTAACTGCTAAGATCTTATCGTCCCGAAATCGAAGAGAGAAGGAAGACAGGATAGAAGAAAG
>NW_007410842.1:0-633 GCF_000475195.1 Diaphorina citri
CATCATCATCATCATCATCATCATCATCATCATCATCATCATCATCATCATCATCATCATCATCATCATCATCAGCATTATAATTATTTTCAACTTTATTTCTCATATAATATGGTACATTGTAGCTTTCCAATTATGAGCTATTAATAGCAAACATAATAAAATTGTTGATCATGATGTATTAGAATTAGGATTAACTTTGTTTAATTTACAGGGTGAACCAGGAGAGCCAGGGCCCCCGGGACCCCCAGGACCTCAAGGCCCTGACGGATTACCAGGCCATGATGGCAGACCAGGACCCCCGGGGCCTGAAGGATTACCAGGTGCCCCTGGAGAGAAAGGTGCACCCGGTATAACAGGGGCGGCAGGGTTGAAAGGAGAACCAGGAGCCAAGGTGAGTCCTATTAATATACAAATAATAGATTTGTTTAACTAACTATTGGACATTACAAAAAAATGAAGGAAAAAAGGAAAATAAAAAATACTTTATGGGGAATGTCCAATCTTACAATGTGCCCAACCGTTGCACCGATCTTAACCAAAAGTTTCGTGTCGCATCCTTGTCACATTTGACAGATGCATGCCAAATTTCAAGTCTCTAGCTCTTACCGTTCTCGAGATATTTTGTTTACA
>NW_007410843.1:0-633 GCF_000475195.1 Diaphorina citri
CTATGGCAGCTAGCTGTGAACAAGAGAGCAAGGGGACTTTTATTCCAAGAGGTTTGATAGAGAGAACTGTAACTGCTATACTGCTAAGGTCTTACTGTCCCAAAATCTAAGAGAGAAGGAAGACAGGATAGGAGGAAGCTAGAAGTTAACCTTATCTGTTCAAGATATAGTACAACCCGGGCGTGAAAGTCTGACTTGAGAGCAAGAATTTTTGTTCATAAATATGAGTGTAAGACCTTTAGGTTGGTCGCTACTCGCTACTTTTCCTCGGACTCGAAGTGAAGCCAGGTCGCTACACTTACTCGTATCGGCCAGTTGGTCGCTGCATAGGTCGCTGGTAGCGACACTACATGCCACTGTTTGTTCTCTATCAATTCGAAGTGAAGCTAGGTCGCTACACTTACTCGTATCGGCCAGTTGGTCGCTGCATAGGTCGCTGGTAGCGACACTACGTGCCACTGTTTGTTCTCTATCAAACTAGATGAGATAGAGGGGCTAACTTCGCCGCTTGATAGAGAGGTAGGTCCGTCTTCTGACATCTGATAGAGACGGGATAGACCTGAGCCGAAATTAATGTAGAGTTTGTCCTCGCCTTGCAGGAATAGATGACTTTGATGAGACTGGGGGCAGACA
>NW_007410844.1:0-633 GCF_000475195.1 Diaphorina citri
ATTTGATCCACCGAGCTGTCTCCTTCCATTCCCTCTCCTCCCCTACTCCGTACAGCTCGTCCAGTTGTACAAACACCTGATGGGAGGGACAGAGAGAAGTCAAATCAATCAATAAACCAATCAATCAGTCGATCAATCAATCAATCCATCAACCAATCAAATTATGGACAAAGAAGAGCTCCTTGTGGTAAAGCAGTGTTCCTTCACAACTTTTGTGGGTATCATAGCATTAATAGAGTGTGTGTAATCAATTTCCATATTTCAATAATGAAGGGTGAAACACCCGTCACGAAAAACCTCAGTAGTTATAAAGTGGCGGCATTTTATAAAAACGAACTCTATCAAAGGCCAAAGACAAATCAAGAAAAGTCGTATTTCCTATCGGAATTTCCAATCTTGTGAAGCTCGTTTCAACCTCCTTTGGCTTGATAGCGCCTGTGCTAAACCTAGGAAATCCAATATAGTGCGCCATCGTTTTCGAAAGGAAAATTCAACTTATAGCTACAAAAAAGTCGACCCATTTCTGAAACGACTTCAGATTTGATGATGAGCTAGAAAAAAGTGTTCTCACCTCATGAGGACTGTGGTCATAGGTTTTCTTCGCTTTGACCAGAATCCCAAGGGGCATCACGT
>NW_007410845.1:0-633 GCF_000475195.1 Diaphorina citri
CTGTAACTGTTAAGTTCTTATTGTCCCGAAAGCGAAGAGTGAAAGATGGGATGGGAGAAAGAAAGCCGTTCCGAGAACAAACCTGATCTCGGAACGGCTGGAACCTAAAAGGTTTAGGATAAAATCCGCTCCCAGGTGGGCATCGAACCCGCGACCTACAACTAGAACATCTTACCTGTTGACTATGAGAACTAACATTATCCAGGGGTATAATAGATCCCCCTAGAGTAGCATAGTCTCCTGCTCCTCCTTGTATGGTAGCATACGTGTTGTCTGCTCCACTCAGATTATCTATGCTGTCTCTTCTCCCTCCTCCTCCTCCTCCACCTCGTTCTGTACTCCCCCTATCCAGATCACAGAATACTTGCATGGTTAACTCTTGCTCTTCATACAGCTTTAGCTTCCTGCGAATAGAATAGAATGGATTAGATCGAATTGACAAACGTTAAAAATAAAATAAAAAAAGAAGCTGTAACTGTGCAAAGGAGGCACAAAACAACTCAAGGGAAAATATCTTTCATTTCGCCATGTTTTCTCTAAGACTAAATGACAGGATAGCGCTAGGCCGCGGGTTCGATTCCCGCCCGGGGCGGATTTTATCCTGATGGGATAATGTTCGTTCTCGGAACGGCT
>NW_007410846.1:0-633 GCF_000475195.1 Diaphorina citri
GCATTCTGAAACTTTTTTTTTTTTTTTTAAAAACCTTGCACGTCGCAAAATTCAAGTTCGAAAAATTTTCGGCTCTCAGCTAAGATTTTGGGCTTAACAAAGTAGAGACCAGCAGTTTTATTATACATAGATAAGGTTCATCTTTCTTCTTTCTTAGCTTTTTAGGACGCTAAGATCTTAGCAATAACAGTTTCCTCTACCAAACCTCTTGGAAAAAAATCAACTTTCTAGTTCTAGGGCCCCGCTAGGGCTTTTGAGGCCTCATGGTACCCCTTTATTTGAGTGTACTGAACACAACTATTGTATCCAATCCTGACAGGTAAATAATCAGGTATGACTGAGAGAATGGGGTACCCTTATCTGTAACATAACTACAACAAATGAGGTAGGTATGCCTACAGTGATAACCAAAAGTCATGGAATTTTCCACTGATTTGAAAGAAAATAATAATAATACTTAATGGATGATGATTCTAATAATGATAATAACACTGATGATGATGCTTATAATAATCAAACAATGTGTTGTGCTAAATATACCTACCTAGCCAAACAGGGTGGGGTGTCCATGAACTTACAAAATATTTCATTTATTTATTTGCACTCTAAGTAACAAAGGCCATGTGTATTATT
>NW_007410847.1:0-633 GCF_000475195.1 Diaphorina citri
ACTTTTGAGCATCACCGACCATTAGCATCAACAAAACTTGACCTATGTTACCATACAAAGCATAAGTCCGCTACCCAATTACTTTTTAGTAGATAATATTATGGATACCTATTTATCGACCTATTAGTAACACTCAGATGTCTAGCATCACTCAAAATAGAATTCCAACTGTTTCTCAATGATAATGTTCGTCAATTAAATCACGTCCAACCTCAGGAAGGAAGAGCTAACGGAATAAACATTACCTACGTAAGGGAAGTATTGGCTTCCTTCCCTCTACAAACAGCATGTTCTAATGAATACGTCACTAGTTCTGAATAACGTGAGTAATGTCTGATACAGGAATATCATTGTGTAGCAAACATTACCTACGTAAGGGAAGTATTGGCTTCCTTCCCTCTACAAACAGCATGTTCTAATGAATACGTCACTAGTTCTGAATAACGTGAGTAATGTCTGATGCAGGAATATCATTGTGTAGCCAAACAATTACAATAGAGGACATTAAGGGAGAATTGGAGAAAGAACGGAACGAAGACGGATGAAGAATTTTGAAAAATATTCACAGGGGTATTTTTTATAAGGTCATGTTGACGATTTGTATTGGTGTTTTTCAATTTGCTTATTGAAAAT
>NW_007410848.1:0-633 GCF_000475195.1 Diaphorina citri
GCTAAAGAAGCACTACGAAAGAATGGGTAAAGAACAAAACTTTCCGGTGAGTTCTGAGGATTAATCACTTTCAGTTCAACTTTCGTTCTCGGAACTGCTGGCTTTCTCCTATCCTGTCTTCCTTCTCTATTCGATTTCGAGACGATTAGACCTTAGCAGTTAGAGTTTACAGTTCCCTCTATCAGACCTCTTGAAAAAATCAGTCCATCTTTTGACGAAGGAAATTATTTGTTTTCATCTCCAGTTGCAAAATTGAATGGGGCACAACCAAATGACAATTTTTTTCGAGATAGAGTCCTATTCCGATGTAAAAGTACCCAAAAAGTGCATTGACGCACTCAAAAACATCCAAAACGGTCCCTAAATCCCCTAAAATGTCGCTCAAAGGTCGCAAAAAAAAATAACGTTGAAGCAGCCATGGTTTACGACCTCGCATGAACTGACGTCATCACGAAAAAATGGCTGCCCGCGAAAATTATAGGGGCTCAACCAAATGACAATTTTTTTCGAGATAGAGTCCTATTCCGATGTAAAAGTACCCAAAAAGTGCATTGGCGCATTCAAAAACATCCAAAACGGTCCCTAAATCCCCTAAAATGTCGCTAAAAGGTCGCAAAAAAATAACGTTGAAAC
>NW_007410849.1:0-633 GCF_000475195.1 Diaphorina citri
AAAACCGGTCTTAAATGATCGACTGAAGTGTTATCTAAAACTTTCTCGCTTTGAGTTCATAGGTCGTCGCGACAATTTCGAGATCAGAGCTCATTTGTGTGAGAAAATGTGAAAAAAATCCCCCAAAAACCAGTTTTTTTGGTTTTTTGACTTTATGGTTTAACAAAATTTGCACCACCATTTTCGTGTTCCTGGTAAAAAGACCTTTAATTTGATATATAGGTCGACTAGGTTTGGATAAGTCAAAATTTGCACCACCATTTTCGTGATCCTGGTAAAAAGACCTTTAATTTGATATATAGGTCGACCAGGTTTGGATAAGTCCCTTCTACGGGGACAGACAGACAGACCGAGCGAGCGACAGACCGACCGACAGACGACACTGAAGCGAATACAATAGTCCGTCCCTTATACCTTTTTATTACTATTGTAATAATAAAGGAAGGACGGACTAAAAACGGTAGCCGAATAAAAGGAAGAATAATCATGGTCCATGGATTCTATGGGGCCAAAATGAAAGGATTCATTATATCAAAATGCAGTAGGTAACCCAAAAGTTCATAATGGACTGTAGCGCTAGGTGGTCAAATACACAACATAAAACTGTGTCATTTTTACAATTCAAATTGGCAC
>NW_007410850.1:0-633 GCF_000475195.1 Diaphorina citri
AGACATAAAATAAAGTAGGTAGAGTAAATAAATAAGAACAAAATCTGTATAATTTGAACCCCTGTTTTTCCTCCTCCTCCTCCTCCTGTTCTTCTCCTCCTCCTTCTGCCTCTTCCTCTTCTTCTCCTCTTGCTCCTCACAGGTCCTCTAATTTCTGGGGTGAACCGGTCTCTAAAAGAACATGGGCTCTTGCTTAACAGAAATCGGTCCTCAAAGGAACTGTATTCTTGCTTAGAAATGGATCGGAGAGGGTAGAAGGGGAACAGTTGACTGAGCTTAAGAGAAATCAGTCCACATTGGTCTTCAATGTGCCTCTCAAGAGAAATTGGTTCTTGCTGAAGAGAAATCGGTCCTTGCTCAAGGGAACTGTATTCTTGCTTAGCTTGAAATGACTGGGAGTACAGTTGACTGGGCTTAAGAGAAATGTGCCCTTGCTTAAGGGAAATGTGCCCTTGTTTAAGAGAAATCAGCCCGTGCTGAAGACCATTGTGCCTCTTAACAGGAATTGGCTCTTACTTAACAGAAATGGGCGCAATGTAACCTTGCTTAGCTTGGAATGGCTGGGAGTACAGTTGACTGGGCTTAAGGAACAAGTGCCCTTGCTTAAGGGAAATGTGCCCTTGCTTAGCCAGG
>NW_007410851.1:0-633 GCF_000475195.1 Diaphorina citri
TCACCGGCCATAAATTCACAGATATCTCATTTACCACACACTGCCTTGAAGTTGAAACTCATAACGATAATAATTATAATGATAATGAATGATTATGATGGTGATGATGATGATGATTTTTTTTTTTTGCAAACGAAAAATATTTTCGCGAAAAATTTTCAATGTCTAGGGTAGCCATTTGGCAGTCGCGTAGTCAGAGTACTATCTCTAGTGGACAGTGGGCATATGCGTGGGTAGTTGACATTGTTGTTGGTGAAAACGCACTGTCATTTCTTTAGAGTTTAAATAGGTAGTGGACACTTGTCACATTTGAAATTTCTTTGGGAAGTGAATACCTATAGCAGTATAGTTTGTAGTACCTATCTAGGATTCTAGTAGGAGGAAAAACAAAAAGGAATTACAAAATATGTGTTAGTAATTCTTAAAAGTAGGTACACGACGCTAAATTTTGACTTGACTTGGACTCGAACCACCAACCTCTTTTGATACCAGATTGACTTGAAAAAGGTGAAATTTAATTGGTACCTACATAGTCACCTGATGTCTTGTAAACAGTAAGTCGCGTGTTCGATTCCCGTCCAAGCAAAATGGGTTTGTTTTCAGAATTTCTGGTGTTCTTCTGATGTCTTGTCC
>NW_007410852.1:0-633 GCF_000475195.1 Diaphorina citri
TAAAACTCGGACAGTAATTAATTTTATGTATGTTATGATGTTTTGAATGTTATAATCATAATCATTATTACCTGTAGTTCATCTCTTGCCTTCTCGGCTTCTTTTGATGGCAAAATTAATTCTAGGTAACAACAACATGCATATAGATAGGTATAGGTACATATTGTATGTAATGTTCCTCAAAGGCATCAGTGTCAATAAAGATGAAGCGTTCTTTGGTAATACGGATGTCTGTATTGCAATATAATTATTTACTTACATATTTATATCTACAACTACATACATATTATAGAATAGAATAGAATATACCTTGTTTATCCTGCTGGGATAGGACTGAAAAGTCCCTTTTCCCCCGCAGTCTAACCAAGGTCTCATATATTTCATACATTATGGGGGGTACATTTTACAAAGTAAACACCCTGATTAATTAAAAAAAAAAAGGAAATGATAAGTAATAATAAAACAATAGTACTTAGGTGACTATGAAAGTAAGAAGAAGAAGTATGAAAGTAAGAAGAAAGTAAGAAGAAGATTATAATGTAAAAGATGTAAGAATGTACCTAATTAGGAAGACCAAAGGACCAGCCCCTGAGGTATACATTTTTTTTTTTTTTTTTTTTTTTTTTTTTTTTC
>NW_007410853.1:0-633 GCF_000475195.1 Diaphorina citri
TTAACGTGGTGGACTGCAGTTATGGAGGTTGGTGGTTCGAATCAAAGTCAAGTCATAAAATGTACTGGGTAAGTGTGACATTGGAGGAAGGACTTGTTTTTTGAAGAGCAATAATTTATTGCTTAGCGTAATTCTCATTCTTTCTTCCTTATTCTTCTTCTTCTTCTTCTTCATCTTCTTCTCCTCCTTCTTCTTCGTCTTCGTCTTCTTCTTCTTCTCCTCCTTCTTCTTCTTCGTCTTCTTCTTCTTCTTCTTCGTCTTCTTCTTCTTCACCTCGGGCGGGAATTACAAATAAATTGGCTTTTAATTCAGTAAACTCGAAGAAAAAAGAAGGGTTGGGTTGGGAGCTATCCATGCCTCGTCTTGCTGTCCATCAGACTAGGGACAAACTACGGAGTCATGCTACGGGTTCGGGGTCATGCTAAGACACAGGGTCATGCTAACACACAGATACCTGGAGAATTAGACACATCCACATAAATAGCTCATGATTCATGACAATCGTAAATGCAAATGTGGATCATTATGGAAAACAATACCCGGGACATGGGTTACCTACATAACTTACCAGGTACCTACTTTCCTAGGTAATAGATAATAATACCTATATGAAGATCTAGGAAATTTATAGGT
>NW_007410854.1:0-633 GCF_000475195.1 Diaphorina citri
AACGATCTGCAGAATGGGTTGTCCACACTTAAAGAACCAATGTACAACCAATTAACGAGGAATTTTTAATTGTGTTAAACATATCCAAATGTCTGTCACAAATATCCTCCAGGTCCAAAGTCCAACACGTCAACCACTGCACCACTAAAGTTGGTGTACCAAACCAATTTACAACATGTCTATCGTTTAAAATCAAAGAAGACACCTCAGATGACACCACACACCACAGTCGCCAATTGACCTGTCCCGTCTGCGGTTCGCCGGTTGTGCTCCTCCAATTCAGAGGTCACTGGATCGAGGTCAGGCTGGAAATTTTCTGCTTGATGAGAAAGAAAGACGGTGACATAATGCCGTAATGGTGGCAACTTTCCCCTATATCACAATGTTTGAACATCATTTAGGTAAATTACTGGTTTGCTGGTACATTAGATGAAGCAATAGTCTGGACCAGCGGTTCTCAACGTTTTCGTTATCTTTTTTCGCCGTAAAGGTTTGTACACACTTAGTCGACCGTCGACTGTGTGGCTGATGAAATTGGACTTTCTAGGACATGTCCATTGTCAAATTCTTTGAGACTACATAAAGCTTTATACTTCAGGACTATGAGCCAATAAATCTCCACTTGTAGGTGAC
>NW_007410855.1:0-633 GCF_000475195.1 Diaphorina citri
AACACCAGAAAGTAACCCGTTGAAATATTTGCGATCGAAAAACGAGTACAAATTTTTGTCGATGGTGGGATTCGAACCGGGGGCCTTCTGCATGGCAAGCAAGCGCGTTACCACTGGACCAACCGTGCCCCCATTCCGACTCGGTCTGCCAGACGGTAATATTTCTATAGCTTTTGGCAAGTTCGTTCTCGGAACGGCTGGCTTTCTCCTATCCTGTCTTCGTTCTCTCTTCGCTTTCAGGACGATAAGACCTTAGCCGTTACAGTTACATATATATAGAATCAAGTCTTTTCTACGACTTTAGAGCTTTAGATTAATCTAGAACCCGTCTTTAACTAGCGGGTAATGCCTAACTTCAGGTACTTCAATTAGTTTTAATTTACCAGGTAAGTACCTAACTACAAGTTAGGTACCTAGGCACACGCTAGAAACTTGACTTATTGCGCAGCAGATACATATCTAAATAGGTGTCTAGTATCTACCTATCTTAATTAATAGGTATATATCTCTATTATGTATTTACCTATCTATATAGGTATATATCTCTATTATGTATTTACCTATCTAAATAGGTACCTACCTACCTCTATCTACCGACTTAGATGCGAAAAAACTAGAAATAGGTAGGTACCT
>NW_007410856.1:0-633 GCF_000475195.1 Diaphorina citri
TGAAGATTTTTTTTTTAAGAGGTTTGACAGAGGGAACTGTAACTGCTATGGTCTTATCGTCCCGAAATCGAAGAGAGACGTCCCGAAATCGAAGAGAGAAGGAAGACAGGACAGGAGAAAGCCAGCCGTTCCGAGGATGAACATTATCCCATCAGGATAAAATCCGCCCCGGGCGGGAATTGAACCCGCGGCCTAGCGCTTACAAGGCAGACGCACTACCAACTAAGTTAACTAGGCTGGCTAATTCTGAAGATTGTAGACCAAAATTTTCAAAAATTTCGCCTGTGGTGCTGTAAGTTACCTAGTCCCTTTTCGTGTTAATAAAAAAAATCCTGGTTAGGTGATATGGACTATTTTTTCCAAGACTATTTACCTACCTACCTACTTAGGTATTACTCCTTAAAAGTAGGGTGCCCCAATTTGTCGGTCCACCATGATTATTTATTCTCAGTAGCATCATTTATTTCCCCCCTTGGATGGCCAGAGAAATTTTATGAACCAAAACATCGGGAATTCACACTACCATATCCATACAAAAAACGCATTGGCTGTTTATGTGTGCATTGATAAAAAAGAATATTTAGCCTGAGGTAGTGCGGCGTTCGTAACACGAGTCCAATTGACCAATGAAAC
>NW_007410857.1:0-633 GCF_000475195.1 Diaphorina citri
CCAGTAGGATTTGCCATGAGGGAGGAGGATTTGGAGATAGCCCTCAAGGTAAGTTGATAATTAAAAGGACTTCCAGGTTCCAGAATTAACATTGGATCTGGATGAGAGTATCAGATTATTTTGGCTAAGAAAGACCATTTTTTCTAAGAAGGACCATTATTTCCAATAATAAAATTTATCAACAATGTATGGGTGAATCAAGTCAGTTTCTATTTCTATGTATGCGTAGATTAGACGTCTGATTCTGATGCATTGGTTTTTATACAGAATGTTCGTGTGTGCTTGAATGATTTCTTTTGCATTCTTTAGTTCTAGGTATCTCGAACTCTTCTAGATAGACATGGAGATCATTATCTATTCTTTGTGGTCATATTAGAACTGTTTTGCTAATTTACTTGTCACCATTCTGTGATTGACGGGTTTGTTGGTATGCATATTGTATGCAGTGTGATTTTATTACCTTAGGTATCTGCAGTATTATCCAGCTACAATAATATTCAGAGAATTGTGAGAAGAAACTCGAGAATCTCTTGCAGTTTCTAACAATTATTATTGAAGATATAGGAAGATATTTTAAGTGTACATTAAAAATACCTAGTAAAACTTAAAGACATTTATTTATTTCCATTAAAC
>NW_007410858.1:0-633 GCF_000475195.1 Diaphorina citri
TCTCTCTCTCTCTCCCTTTCTCCATCTTTCTCTCATCTCTCGCAACGTGCTATCCCTCTCATACCAATGCAATGTAGGCAATACATACAACATGCTTGAGAATATAAATTTCACAAAATTAAAACAAACAGCAACATCACAAACCTGGAGAGAGAGAGAAAGAAAGAGAGAAAGAAAGAAAGAGAGAAAGAAAGAAAGAGAGAGAGAGAGGACAAAAAATGGGCGAAAGTTTGACTCGGTGCGCACAATGTGTGAAAATTTCTCTCTCTCTGTCTCTGTCTTTCTCTCTCCCTCTCTCACTCTCTCTCTCTCTTCCTCCCTCATTCCCTCCCGAGAAAAAAGGAACAAACAAAACATTTATAAATTTCATGGCACATGGTTTCATATTTCATAAACAAGAGACAGGAATGCGGAGGAGGGATGAGAGGTTCAAGAAAACGGAGAGGAAATGGGAGGGAGAGAAAGCTCAGAGGGAAAGGAGGAAGAGAATTTAAGGAAAGAGGGAGCTGGGAGGGAAAGAACAGCAAGAAAGGTAGGAGAGGGATAGAAATGGGAGAGAAAAGACCAAAAAAGGGAGGAATGAAGAGCAAGCATGGGAAAAAATAGGAGGGAAGTTAACGAAAAGGGAGAAAC
>NW_007410859.1:0-633 GCF_000475195.1 Diaphorina citri
ATGTAAATAAATGAGGCCAGTAACTGTTGGCATAATGGGACTTTTTAGTCTTAGCCGACAGTATAAATAAGGTATATTAAATAAAATAAGTTAGCCCCACACATTAACCTCACACTCAGCCTGAGTTCTTCTTCTTTGAGTGCCTATCCGTTATGAATGTTGGTGATCATCATGGCTATGCGTATCTTGTTGGTGGCAGTGCGGAACAGCTCGGCAGATAACATGTCAAACCAGCGCCTAAGGTTGGCGAGCCAAGATATTCTTCTTCTTCCTGGTCCTCTTCTGCTGTTGATCTTTCTTGGAAGGATTTGTTGAAGAAGGGCGTATCTCTCAGAGTTCCTCATTATGTGACCGAGATAGGTACTGGAGTTTTCTACATTTTATTATATTCAGGAGCTGTGGTGTTGTCTTCATTCTTTGCAGGACTTGTACATTTGTTATTTTTCTGTGTCCATGATATCTTTAGGATTCGTCTGTAGAGCCAGAGTTCAAAAAATGCTTCCAACTTTTTCTCGGTTTCGTTCGTTAACGTCCATGTTTCTACTCCATACAAAAGACATAACATTTGAGGAGTCTGAGTTTGGTTGGCATTGTTAAGTTGTGGCTTTTGAAGACGGCATTCATCTGGTTGAA
>NW_007410860.1:0-633 GCF_000475195.1 Diaphorina citri
TATTAAGTTAGTATATAAGATAAAAATTGTCAACATACTGCCCTGTATTAAAGACAAATAAATATTCATTCATTCATACAGACAGACACACACACGGACCAATGGCTGAAACTTTGGATTTAGGCTCCAGGGACCTCAAAACGTGTTTTGGCAATAAAAACTGACCATCGAAATTTTGACTCGATTACATTACTTTCCTTCCTATAGGATAAGGAAAGGAAAAATCTCGAAGTCGTAGGTAGAAGAATTGCTGAGATTACATTGTTCTAATTTTTCAAGTTAAAGTTACTTTTTTCCTTTCTAAAAATAAACTTACTTAGTCTAAATAGGTATTCAGTCTAAATACCTGGGGAAGAAAATTGACGTTCCCCCCCCTCCTAAACGGCATTTGTTGTCTGACATCTGGATTTTAATTAATCATTTCTTCCCTTGTTGTCTAGACTGCACTTTCGACATCAATGTCCCAATTTAAGCTCAATTCGGTGTCAAATTTGATTGGAAAATTTTTCATGAAAGGTCCCATACACGGGCGAATAATTTGTGCAAACGCCAATTAATACAACTTGCAACTTGTTGTGCAAGCATACACAATAGATCAGTTGCGCTTACTTGGGTGATGTTTCAAAGTCATAG
>NW_007410861.1:0-633 GCF_000475195.1 Diaphorina citri
GTCCGTGAAGGGTACCAAGGTGGGGCCGTTATTGGAACGTCTCCCGTACATTTCGGACCCCACGACAACTTCAGCTAAACTGGCGGGACTCGAACCCTCAACCAAGTATAGAATCCATCTGGCGGGTTATACCAAGGCAGGGGATGGTGCAGAGTAAGTATTTATTTTTTCCTAAGAGGTTTGATAGAGTGAACTGTAACTGCCAAGGTCTAAGTATTTATTTTATTTTTCTCAAGAGGTTTGATAGAGGGAACTGTAACTGCCAAGGTCTTATCGTCCCGAAATCGAAGAGAGAAAGAAGACAGGATAGGAGAAATCTACCCGTTTCGAGAACGAACCCTATCCGTTCAGTAAAAAATCCGCCCCGGACGGGAATCGAACCCGAAAGCGACCTAGCGCTTCCGAGGCAGACGCGGCTAACCTCTTGATCCCATCTTCTCCTGCCGAATCAAATTGAACTTCGTATTTCATCAACAATCCCTTTCCCTTCTCTCTCTTCTCACCCTCCCTCCGAACCGAAATCTTCTATGTATTACGCCTACAGTTTAAAAAAAACATCTCATGAAATATGGGTGTGTTTGTTTTCATTCTTTCCCTTCCTCCCTCTTTTTCCCTCTCTCCCTCCCTGCCTCT
>NW_007410862.1:0-633 GCF_000475195.1 Diaphorina citri
AGCCGTTCCGATAAAATCTGCCCCGGGCGGGAATCGAACCCGCGGCCTAGCGCTTACAAGGCAGACGCACTGAATTATTTGAAGAGTTTAGCAAATTTTCATCTCTTTGAGTTTATGCCAGTTACCTACCCCAGATGGTTTCAAGTAATCCAAAGGGTTACAAATTATTGCTACCTAGTAAAATGGCCAACATATAAATTCTATATAAATAGCCAACATATAAATCCCATTGTTATTATCAACAATATGGGGTATCAATGTTATCATAAATGTTACAGCCTCAGCCTGGAATTTCAAAACAATGGTAATTGAAAAATAGGCATGGTAACAAATAGGAGAGTACCCAGAGGAAAAGGGAATGGAGGAGAGAGAGAGAAAGAGAGAGAGAGAGAAAGAAAGAGAGAGAGAGAGAGAGAGAGAGAGAGAGAGAAACGAGAATGAAAGAGAGAAGGAAGAAGTAGGTATGAGAGAGTGAGAGAGAAAGGGGATGAGAGAAGGAAGGTGTATGAGGGAAACAGAGAAGGGAAGAGTATGAGATGGAAAACAGGGATAGAGAGAGAAGGAATATGAAAGAGAGAAAAGGGAGAAAGAGAAGGAGTATGAAAGAGAGAAAAGGGAGAAAGAGAAGGAGTA
>NW_007410863.1:0-633 GCF_000475195.1 Diaphorina citri
CATCCCATGTTGTCTAGTGGCTAGGATACCTGGCTCTCACCCAGGAGGCCCGGGTTCGATTCCCGGCATGGGAAATCCTTTTTGTCAGATTTTTTCCCTGTAGGTACTAGATTAGTTGCACAACTTGTTGGCATAAATTTTGCTGCCGCGGTTGGCAACCAGTACATGATATTTGTAATTTTGTTCTTTCTACTCAAGAAGACGTTAATGGCGTAGTCGAATCTTTTTTCACTTTCCATTATTTTATTTGATTTTGAAGCCTTAAAAAAATAGGTACTTAGGTAGATGAAATACTCGTCATAAAATTAGTACCTAAAATTACTGTATAAAATTGATCAGCTAGATTGGATACTCTTAGGCGCTTCTTGCAAAGCTAGGCTATATTATTATACCTAGAATAACGATAGATACCTACCTATGGAGATGGAAAATTAATACCTATTGGACCAAGTGGACAACTCTTCAATTGCGCCCCAGGAACTACACATGAAGCTCAAACTCAAACACAGCCCCAGAAACCAGGAAGATGGAAAAATTAAAGCTCCAGACTTGAAGAACCACAAACGAAGTGAGGAGAGAAAAATGCTGAAACGGACATGTTTGCTGTGAAAACAAATTCAAAGGAGTTAAAAT
>NW_007410864.1:0-633 GCF_000475195.1 Diaphorina citri
TTTGAAAAAGCAAGGAATAAGTGGAAATACGAGTAAAGACGTAAAGTACACCAGTCGTCAAAAAGGAAAGTCAATAAGAATTCCAGGATGAATATCCAAACAGTCAACAGGAAACATCTCTAAAATCAAATGATAAAGATCACTCGATCACCTTATACCTGATTGAAAGCCAAACAAGAGAAATCATTTCAAATTGGCGGATTTTGGCAAACTGGCACATCCACTATTCCCTCCATTTCATTCATTATCTCACACATCGTATTTTCGGAGCTTCCATCACCCTGTAACTGTTTTTCATTCAATATAATACCATTAGAAAGATGCTGCATAGTAATGTAGATATTTTAATCATGGAGCTTGCAAATGATGAAATCTTAGCCGAGAAGACAAATCAAGGACTTGCTCATATTGTTTTATTCTGTGGAGATGGATACAGGAGGAGGAGGAGGATATGGATAGTGTGTTTTCCAGTTTCCATGTCCTTCTTAATTGATAAATGAAGAGTTGGATTTGATAGAGATATAGGTAAATGTGAAGCACCTAAAAAGGAGAACCTCTTCTAGGTCGTCGAAAAATGACAATACTAAAGATGCCACGTGTATAACAGCCACTATGGAAAATCAAAACCATCCA
>NW_007410865.1:0-633 GCF_000475195.1 Diaphorina citri
TATTTTAATATGTATGCTTAGAAAACCGTAATAGTGGCTTATTGGTTAGTGCATGTTATGTATTTACAAGTTTTGTGCAGAACCTTGTATTAATCCCTCAAAATATCGTAATACAAACTTGGCATCTGACATAGTCATAATAAAAATCATATAGTAGGTATTCTAGTAACTAGTTGATAAGAACCCTAGTGGCACTCTAAATGTAAGTACTAAGTACCTACATATATTTCAGATGAGGTGCGTAAGTGTGATCGGGTTTTTGTTGCAACCCGTTGCTTAAACATAATACTTATAATACTCATATGTTGGGCTGTATAATTATTTTGATATGTACCATATTATCAGTTGTCTCGGGGTACTTTGTAATTTCTTCAACATAGGTTCCGTCTCTCCTCTCGCTTTTTACTTTTTTAGAAGAATTGACTTGTTGTACATATTTTACCTACGTGAAACAATCCACTAATATATATATTTTTAATTTTCATTATTGTCTTACCACAGGGTAGTTTGGGTTCAACTAAGTTGATGTCATAGTATCTAACATATCTCTATCCCAGGAATCTTTTAAGATACCATTAGAATCCCCTCTTCGACATCCTTTACTTTTAGATAAGACTGACTTTTTCCAGAGTT
>NW_007410866.1:0-633 GCF_000475195.1 Diaphorina citri
TAGTTAGGTACCTACTGACTCATGGCATGACTGTAGTGTTCTGTTGTCTGAGCAACCAAAAACTTCTGATTTTGTGTACCTACTTAGTTTAAACAGTTGATTCAATGCATTACTTACGTCTATTCCTCTAGGATTCAGTTGTTCCGAGTAGCGGAGTTCCTTTTTCTCTCCCTGTAATCTAGATTGTCGAGGTCTCGCTCGACGAACTTTCGAAATTTGAAGTTAACTTGCAAAAATTTTCTGTTTTCTGGACTTTTCTTCACTATATAGAAATTACCAACGATTCCTACCAACGAAACTACAAATTCGTCAGGGTGTGACAAAAGACAATGTAGCAATGTTTTTGAAAAAAATCCCGTTTTTTCCCACCCTAAAAAATCCCCAGGAAATTTACCTTTTTAAAATTAGGGATGAAAAATAAACTTTATATATTACTATTTTTATCAAATTCCCCATCGACGTGTGTGGTGTGCAGGTGCAAGCAGAGTCCTCTGGAATTTTGGTTGAATGTGCTGACTTTGGGTTCGCGCCCGGGGAGTGGAATTTTTTTTAAGGTTTTTTTTTTCATGTATGTTTGTTCGTTTATTTTTTTTTTCTCTGTCACATGATGTTTTCACTGACGAAAAAGAAGAC
>NW_007410867.1:0-633 GCF_000475195.1 Diaphorina citri
TTTTTCAAAAGAGCCAAAAACCATAGTGTGAACACACCCTAACGAAATAGTTACACACATAAAAAAAATAATAATAATAATAATTAGGTAACGATCATCTTCAGAAAAAAAAAGAAAAAAAAAATCAATCCCTATCTTGCGACTAGTTATTAGTAGTAAAGCTTTAAGCTTTTTTTAAATAAAGAATAAATAAGGAGGTAAAAAATAAATAAATAAAGAAGTAAAATAAACAAATAACGAGGTTTCATGTTGCAAATTGTTCCTCAAAATACCCAGGACATTATATTGAGGATGATATCCCATAGATCGGCAAAGAATTGAACCCACGCCCTCCTGATTACCAGGCGACCGTCTTGACCACTACATAATCGAGGACGGTTTACTCATTTAGTGGTCGTATCACCCAGAAATCCGTGGTTTTACACTCTTTTTATTTTGGAGTCCTCTAATTTTTTAACCAATTTTTGCCCCTTTCTAAATTAGAGGTTGACTTGCCAGAGAGGTCTTAGACTGTGGAGGTCAGAAAATCTGTTTAGTGTATAATAAAGTTCGGGCGGGAATCGAACCCGCGACCTAGCAATTGCAAATCGACCTAGGGAATCTGTTTAATAGTTTGTTTTAGCATTTATTTTG
>NW_007410868.1:0-633 GCF_000475195.1 Diaphorina citri
AATTTTCGGAGTCTGCCCCAGTAAAGAAGAAAAAATTAAGGTCGATGGGGAACCGGGCCCCCTCGCTAAATACGGCCCTGCCCTGATGTTCAGATATCAACCATTTGCGATGTTGCTCAACTTTAGTGATCATTGGTTCATCTAGTGCTGTCAAAGTTGTACCGCCTTCACACGGTGCAGTATATGGATTCATACAATTTCATATGTCCAGTCTTCTGAACTATGCTATTTGTCTAGGCAGGACAACTTTTACTTGGAGATGCAAAAGTTCACATATGAAAAGTTGTAGGCCGAGAGACGTTTTGAATTCTAACCTTTTAAAAGGTAAAAAAATACTGGAGAAATAGAAACTAGACTTTTAGTAGATACATATTACCTACGAGTAAATAGTATCTAACTCTCTACCCACTACTTATCTTAGCCAGCGGCAAAACGTCCCGAACCGCAGTCAACCATCATGAGGACCTGTGCTTTTCCTTTGAAGCATGATAAACCCTTTGTAAGCCAGCCTAGTTAGCTTAGTTGGTAGTGCGTCTGCCTTATAAGCGCTAGGCGGCGGGTTCGATTCCCGCCCGGGGCGGATTTTATCCTGATGGTATAATGTTCGTTCTCGGAACGGCAGGCTTTCTCCTA
>NW_007410869.1:0-633 GCF_000475195.1 Diaphorina citri
AAAGTAGGTACCTCGTTGAAATATTTAATTGAAATACAAGTGCTTTCTTCTTCGTCTTCGTTGTCGTCGTCGTCGTCGACATCTTCTTCTTATTCTTCTTTCTCTTCTTCTTCTTCCTCTTTCTTCTTTTTTTTTTCTTCTTCTTCCTTCTTCTTCTCCTACCCCCAGATGCGGCAGGAAAAGTTCCAACTTTTTCCCTACATACTCTATTAGAAGTAGAAGTATTATCGTGAAGTTACCTAGTTTTTATTCTTCTTCTTCTTCTTCTTTCTTCTTTTTTTTCTTCTTCTTCTTTTCTCCTTCTTCTTCCTCCTCATTTCTTCCTCTTCTTCTTCTTCTTCTTCTTCTTCTTCTTCTTCTTCTTCTTCTTCTTCTTCTTCTTCTTCTAGTTCTCCTTCTTCTTCCTTATTCTTCTTCTTTTTTTTTCTTTTCTTTTTCGTCTTCTTCTTTCTACGAAGGATAGTGGGCTTAAAAACCAGGACCCTCTGAGAACAAGCGCGTTACCACTAGGCTAACCCTATACCCTAAAAAATAAAACTGATATCCCGATATATGTAATCACGACAAAAGTCCCCAGACAGGCCATCTTTCCCCCATGGCCAAAATAAGAATTATGTAGATATGCTTGGGTTG
>NW_007410870.1:0-633 GCF_000475195.1 Diaphorina citri
ATAAAAGGACCTACCTAGGGACTGATGAATCAGATAACTAACCGAATTCTCAAATGTCATTCCCGTTTCTCTCAGAGCAACAGCCCCTTCGTATTCCTACCGGAATTCAGCTAAATTAGTTTCTGTTTCATTTTCTTCATCTTGTACTCCAGTGATACCTACTTTGCGTTTTTCCATTTGAAAAACATTAATTTAAATACTTAGAAAACAAAAGAATGAAGAACGGTTTTAGAAAGTATCCCCTTTTCTCTCCTTCTCCTCTTCTTCCTCCTCCTCTTTTTTTCTTCTCCTTCATTTCCCTTTTCTCCTCTTCCTCCTCTTCCCGCTTCTTTTTCTCCTTTTCTTTCTCCTCCTCCTCTTTCTTTCTCTCTCCTCCTCCTCTTTCTTTCTCCTCCTCCTCCTCCTCTTTCTTTCCTTCTCCTCCTCTTCTTTCTGTTCCCTTTTTCTTCTTCTCCTCCTCCTATTTATACAGTTGAGAAAACAAATGAAAAAAAAAAGGTAAAACAAAAAACAATGGGTATACATGAGAGTCTATACTGTATTGTGAAGTAAATAGCAACAAAGCTGGAAATTAACCCAATGGGCCGTGGTGAGAGACGTTAGATTCAAATCAACTTTTAAAAGAGAGAACAA
>NW_007410871.1:0-633 GCF_000475195.1 Diaphorina citri
CCAAGTAAGCGCAACTGATCTATTAGTTCCAAGATTCGACTCGTATGTTGTTGTTGTTGTTAACTAATGCAAAGCGATTGATAGGAAAATGACATAATAATCAATTTTCCTAAAAATGACTCGTATAAACAACAGGAATCTGAAATAAAACTTTGTAAAAATAGGACCTATTCAATTGAAAACTTCATTTATCTTTCCTCTTTGCTCACTAATAGGCACAGAATTTGCCGTGAAGAAGGACAGGAATAGCTGGTCCACCATACATACATATTTCCTAAGTCGTTCTGTTTGGTAGGACAGGTCGACTATTCACAATACCTCTCCACAAAGTGACCAAGACGCAAAATTAATTTTGCGCGTTGTGAAAAAAGATAAAACAGAAATTCCTGGTTCAATATACCAAAACATACATATCCTAAGTCGTTTTGTTTAGTAGAACAAGTCGACTATTCACAATACCTCTCCACAAAGTTCTATCATTAAATTTGTTAGTTTTCAATAAGACTAAGATTTTGAACATGACACCAAATTAATTTAGCGCGTTCCAAGTAACTTCCACTTACCTGGACTGGTTGGTACAAACAAAGCTTGAGGTGCATTCCCAGGTACCCCAGCCTGTCCTAAAGTCACCCC
>NW_007410872.1:0-633 GCF_000475195.1 Diaphorina citri
TTTTTTTTTTTTTTTTTTTTCTTCTTCATCTTCAAATTGCTCTTCTTTTTTCCTTCTTGAAGAGGAGCTAATTTCTGTGTACCTAGAATGATTTTTGTGGGTGGAAAATTACGATTTTTTTTTAAACTTTTCCCTATTTTAACCGTAATTCTATCAGCATTTGAACCACTTTGATTGGCTGTCAAGTTTTTGAATACGTTCTAAACCAAATGTCGACTTCATACAAATATGATTCTTTCGTATATATGAATTTTGAAGTGAATTTTTAAATAAATTATTGTCAATAAATGGATAAACTACTTACGTTGGTTGTATGTACTTAATTACTACAGGATTAACTGGTATGTACACAGTGCGGATGTTTAGAATACTGAACAGTAAGTCAACAATCTCTTACCTGAAACATAAGAAAACAAGATTTAGGTATTTTATTTTGAGAGGAACCAGGAACTGTGACAACAGAGGCCATATATCTATAGGTGTGCAGAATATGTCTTTATATTATAAGAACGAGATCCATTCACTCATTCACAGTTCACATTTCATAGTTCACATACTGATCGCTCTATCTCTAGAACCACAACACCTAGAAAGCTGAAATTTGGTAGGAATATTCCTTTTATGGTCTAGGTG
>NW_007410873.1:0-633 GCF_000475195.1 Diaphorina citri
GGTAAGTTAGTTTGACTCTGTGAATAAGAATGATTTTTTTCTTCTCATCTTGCATAATGTGTTTTATGTGGCTGTAGACTGTAGAGCCTGTAGATATTATATTAGTTTCTTATGGATCAAACTGTTTGCATCACAAGTCCTTATCTAAAAATACCCATGAAACTTGTTTGTTTCATAAACACCCATTTCATTTTTGAGATAAGTATTGAGTATAGATCTATGGCTTGAATCTAAAGTCTCATTCAGGTAGGTACCTACCTCCCAATCGTATAGATCTTTTCATTGAGCCTGTGCCATGAAGTACTCATTATAAATAGCACAACTTGCTTGTGGCCTATCCCATGAGTGTCAAAACTCTCCACTCCCCATTTTTCAGTTTTCACCACACATGTTGAATTTTTTGTGTGAATGTGGAGTGTAGAATGTGATGTCATAATTATTTCATGGAACAGGCCTTCCCTTCCTTGAAAACTCTCTTAACCATTTACTTCACTGCCTTCCTCACTCTAAGCTTTTCTCTTAAAAATTTGAATTCTACCTAAGTTAACTTTGAATTTCTTCCTTAACCTAATTGTCCACTTGCAATACATATTGTCCAAGTTGCTTCTGCAAGAGGCCCATACCTTTCTGCGG
>NW_007410874.1:0-633 GCF_000475195.1 Diaphorina citri
GATCGTGCTGTCCCCAAAGAGAAATAAAAAAATCTTCTCCAACGAGGTTCTTCTTTCTAATCAGGGCGAGGGAAAGTGAGAAATTTGAAAGTAAAGAAACATTAGGAGAAAGATCATTTGAGATTATTTTTTTCTTTTCTTTTTTTTCAGTCTGAAAAGTTGAAAAGTAAGAATCCATCGTAAATAACGGTAGTTTGTAGATATTCTGAGAAGGTCAATGGAGAAAGGGTCAAAGGGGCCCCACTTCATAAACCTCCTCATAAGGAAGTTACGTTGCGTTTTGGGGTGAACGCAGCGCAACGGTCAGATAAAAAATAAAATACCTAAATATCGAACTCAACTCTGAGGCCATACCATAGTTAGGGTCTCTCTGGCCAAAAGAATCGAATTTTGATTCTCTACAGATCGCCGTAAAAGCCAGTAAATCCGAGACAAATCAATCTCACACACGTTACGGTTTTCGAGAGGACCGTGTAAGCCAAGGCCTTTCCGGGAACTCGAGCGTGTGTGGGGGGCCTTAATTGGTTTAATTGACTTAATTCTCTATGCATCTGGAAATCTCTAAAGCAGTGTCCACACATAGCCGACACCGTCGATTGAAACCGTACACTGCCTTTTAGATTCACCTCTTTA
>NW_007410875.1:0-633 GCF_000475195.1 Diaphorina citri
ATGAGAATGTTTCCTCGGAATTTTAAACCACTTTGGACAACATTGTGAAGAGCTCTGCGAGTATGGCTGACAGACACACATATTACACATATTTCAGCTCCTGCCATAGCTTTAACACAGATTAAATATGACTTTTGATGCTTATTTGAACTACTCTTCGAAGGGGAAATTTTCAGAACAAAACCTACCACATAACCAGATCAGCAAGTAGAGTTGTTGTAGCCGAATGGAGATGGCAGAATAAAGAAAGGATTTCGGCAATTGGCGTCGGCCACCAAATTTTGACAAAATTCGAGCGAACAGTGAGGAATTCTCGCCGCAACCTCCAAGAAATGCCCCTCATCCCAGTCAAATAAAATATAAAAAATCTCGAAAGAAGCGATTCCCCTATTTGTCAAAAGCGGCGAAGCCTTATCTGAAAGTATATAGCCAAGTCCGGAGATAAAAAGGAGTAGAAATAAATATGGTGGCCATATTAGGTGACTTCGAGACGCCATGGGTAATTACATCTTGAACTCTGGCAATCACATTTGAAGGTACAAAATGTAGATGCCGAGCTCGTTTTGGCCGTCGACGTATTTCAACACGGTAGAAAAACTGGTATGATTAATAGTACTGGGTGGACAAGAATGT
>NW_007410876.1:0-633 GCF_000475195.1 Diaphorina citri
CTCTCTCTCTCTCTCTCTCTCTCTCTCTCTCTCTCTCAAGAGATCTGATTGAGGGAATTGTAACTGCTAACGTTTTATCGTTCTGAAAGCAAAGAGAGAAGGGGACAGGATAGGAAAAAGCCAGCTGTTTCAAGAACGATTCTTATCTGTTTAGGATAAAGTTTGTGTCAGGCGGGAATCGAGCCCGCGACTCTAACACAGTCTGATCTTTACCTTTTTCAATTGTATCATACAGTTTTCGTATAAGTCCAGGAATCACATGGCTGCTTTCTAAATTGTAATTATCGTGAGGTCCAAACACATTGCAAGGAATAACACTCGTATACGTAACTCCATGTTGCTGGTAGTAAGCTTTATTTAGGACGTCTAACATACGTTTGGCGTGGGAGTACCCAAAGTTGGACGGGTGTGGGGGTCCATTGTGAACCTGAAACAAAAATTATTACTAATAAAAGACTCTTGAGTGGAAGGTAAACCCTAGACAAGGTTAACACCGGAGGCGTTCTTTACCACCTACCCCTTAGAGCTCCATTATTATGTGGTCATTTTTTTTTCAAGAGGTTTGACAGAGGGAACTGTAACTGCTATGGTCTTACCGTCCCGAAATCGAAGAGAGAAGGAAGACAGGATAGG
>NW_007410877.1:0-633 GCF_000475195.1 Diaphorina citri
GGAGAGAGAAGAGGGAGAACGAAACAGATAAGGTAGGAAGGAGGAAATATAGAAGGAGTAAGGGGGAGAAAGAGAGAAAAGAGAGAGAGAGAGAAGAACGAAATAGGTAAGGTATAAGGTACAGGAAAGAGAAAAGATAGAAGGATCAAGAGGGAGGGAGAAAGAATTAGCAAATGAGAAAGAAATACCTGATACATACAGAAGAAAAGATAAGGGAAGGAAAGAGATAAAACAGAAGGAACAAAGAATAAAGAGAAAAAGAGAGAAAAGGAGAAGATAGAATTAGCAAGAGGGAGAGAGAGAATTAGCAAATGAGAAAGAAATACCTGATACACACAGAAGAAAAGAGATATAAGGGAAGGAAAGAGATAAAAGAGAAAGGAACAAAGAAGAAAGAGAAAAAGAGAGAAAAGGAGAAGATAGAATTAGCAAGAGGGAGAGAGAGAATTAGCAAATGAGAAAGAAATACCTGATACATAGAGAAGAAAAGAGATATAAGGGAAGGAAAGAGATAAAAGAGAAAGGAACAAAGAAGAAACAGAGAAAAAGGGAAGGGAGAAAGAGAGGATTATGTTTTACTATGCTCACATTGTAAGCTCTTCGTGTCAGAATATTGTGACACATGGTTGAGTG
>NW_007410878.1:0-633 GCF_000475195.1 Diaphorina citri
GTGCGTCAAGCTCCGTTCCACCTCCTTCTGCTGCGTCAAGCTCCGGCCTACCTCCTTCTGCTGCGTCAAGCTCCGTCCTACATCCTTCTGCTGCGTCAAGCTCCGTTCTACCTCCTTCTGCTGCGTAAAGCTCCGTCCCACCTCCTTCTGCTGCGTCAAGCTCCGTTCTACCTCCTTCTGCTGCGTCAAGCTCCGTCCCACCTCCTTCTGCTGCGTCAAGCTTCGTTCTACCTCCTTCTGCTGCGTCAAGCTTCGTTCTACCTCCTTCTGCTGCGTCAAGCTCCGTCCCACCTCCTTCTGCTGCGTCGAGCTCCGTCCCACCTCCTTCTGCTGCGTCAAGCTCCGTCCCACCTCCTTCTGCTGCGTCGAGCTCCGTCCCACCTCCTTCTGCTGCGTCAAGCTCCGTCCCACCTCCTTCTGCTGCGTCAAGCTCCGTCCCACCTCCTTCTGCTGCGTCAAGCTCCGTCCTACCTCCTTCTGCTGCGTCAAGCTCCGTCCAACCTCCTTCTGCGTCAAGCTCCCTCCAACCTCCTCCAATTTTTTAAACATTTCATTCTTTTGTTATTTATTATGTATATCACATGATAATCTGAAAAGACATTTTTATAAAAACCATTCTAACATTTCAAATAC
>NW_007410879.1:0-633 GCF_000475195.1 Diaphorina citri
TTTTCGAGAAAATTTAAGTAGCTCCTTCAAGGTTGCATACTTTTTTTTACTGACCAAAGTCTTTTTCACGTTTTAAAAAATAACCATTCCGGCAGCCCGAGTCCGGGGAATGATACTTCCAAATCGAAGGCCAGTTGAAACCTTTCTACGGATACGTTTCTATAAATATAAAATACGGCTCCTAGAAGGGATTCGAACCCTCGACCTGGACGAAATGGAGAAGTGGCGAATTGAAGAGTGATATCAAAACAATATTGTGTATATTTATTTATTAAAAGGTTAAAATGATAGTGGTTGCTTCCTTAGAGTAAATGGGTATGGGAATAAGTACAATAAGGGAGGACTCACCACAGGATCTTCACACACATGCACACTCTACAACTCACACACTTCGACTGCCACGAATCATGGGTGTGTCACATCCAAGAGCTCCCAGAACTGCTGACATCAATATAATGTCTCTCTATTGTTTAATTTGCAAGTTACTGGGTAGCTCCGGTGACATAGGCTTTGAAATATTCCCAAAACTTCAGCGCCACAGGCGAAATTTTTGAAAGATTATATGTTGCCCCTTCATGGTTGCATACTTTTTTAATTGAAATCTTTCTTTGTCTTTTTTTAGGCTTTGAAAAA
>NW_007410880.1:0-633 GCF_000475195.1 Diaphorina citri
CAACATGTACTTGTATACAGGGGGATGCTAGGATATTCTGTAGCACCCCAATATAAGAAAATCAGCAGATTTTGTTTTCTTTTTCTTTGAATTTTGATAGGGAGAACTAACTAATAAGGTCTTAACGTCCCGAAATTGAAGAAAGAAGGAAGACAGGATAGGAGAAAGCCAGCCATTCCGACAACGAACATTATTCGTTTAAGGATGAAATCCGCCTCGGGCGGGAATCGTACCCTCGGCTTAGTGCTTACAAGTCAGACACGCTACCAACCAAGCTAACTGGGCTGACCATGGATTCTTGTCCTTTTCTATTGAAGAATTTGACCAGTTTAGTAACAATGGTTAGGTGGTAGAGAACGCCTCAATTCTTGTCCTTTTCTATTGAAGAATTCGACAAGTTTGGTAACAATGGTTAGGTGGTAGAGAACGCCTCAAGCGTCCACCTCGTCCAGTAGTTATCTTCCACATAAATCACCAGATCCAACATATTTAGATCCAAGCGAAGACAAAGTCAATAAATCGTCAAACTTTGACCTCACTTGGTTCTATCCTACAGAAGTCACTATGGGTCACCCTGTATGTTAATAATAATAGAAGCTACTGGCAGAACTCAGTAGGGATTTGACAATGGTT
>NW_007410881.1:0-633 GCF_000475195.1 Diaphorina citri
CGAATAGCCAAGGAGAAACAAGCCAATGCGGTGAGTAAACAGCAAATTACGAAGCAAAGCCTTTGCACAACTTTTGTGCATTACTAAGTGCCTCCTTTGCAATCGAGTTCCATATTTCAAGAATCTTTTTACACTGGTAATGCCGCCACTGGTCGCTACTCGATTAAAGTAGCTACTCAATTACTTGATTAATGTAGCTACTCAATTGTACTCACGAGGCTGAGTGCACCCCGACTCCGAGCACAGAGCGGAAAAACTACAACCCAGCAGTGAATCGAACCCGGGACCTCCGGCGTGCAAGCCTAGTGTGATACCCACTCGGCCACGGAGGTTTCTCGATAAAGCCAATAGTAACAATACCATATTTTGTTGGCTTTCTCCTATCCTATCCTTCTCTCTCTTCGATTTCGGGACGATAAGACCTCCGTTGTTATAAGTTCCACTGTCAGCAAACAGACAAACGAACTAACAATCAACCAATCAGTCGATCAGACATCCAGTCGGACAGTCTGACAGACAAACAAACAGAAACTATATTTCGGACACATTCCGTTCGTTCTACCATCCTAATACCAACTTTTTCCTCCCCCAGGCGTCACGTGGTACCACCGAGCAGCAGCAGGCGGCTCAACT
>NW_007410882.1:0-633 GCF_000475195.1 Diaphorina citri
TGTCTTGTGTAATGATCATTGATGACAATGTTTTCCTGAAATTCCATTCTTGCATTCTTCAAATGGTTATGATACCAAACTGTGCCGATGCTGTCTAAATTGTATTCTTCAAATGGTTAATAATGCTAAGATATGAAAATGTGCCGTCTTAACGAAATATCACATACCTACAATGAGGAGTCTCAGGATTGGTTCACCCTGTATGTTGGTCAAGTATAGGACTGTTGAGTAGCCTGGGTGTGTAATATATTATTATCACTCCAGCTTAGCAACTTTCAAAAGTCTGCTTGGAATCCAATTTCTAAATTGACCGTTGATCTTTATTTTATACGGGATGCGGCTCGAGACATTTCAGTTTGACCAGAACGATAATAAAATTGTTATTGTCTGTGAGCTGATAAACGAGATTTGAGTTGAGTATGTTCCTATTGTTCCTAAAGGCCTTGTTCTTTAAAAGCTTTTTTTTTTTTCATTAGTGGAGATGGCATTCAACCATAGGTAAATTTCTTTTAAGTATGGCAACCAGAGAGATACCATTTTTTTCTTCTAATGGGTATATTGTCTATTCCATCTACATCTTTTCACAGTCCGCCCTCGTTTGATTTTATATTTATTTTTCCTCTTTCAAGTTTT
>NW_007410883.1:0-633 GCF_000475195.1 Diaphorina citri
CAATATCTACTGGTGCCATCCTGACAGCGTTAAGTTTATCACACGTTTCCCATCAGAGTCACGACAGACTTTTTTTTTCTTTCGGGGGGGGGAAAAAATATAAATGAAGATATTACAAGTTCATTACTATACCAAGCCACATAGTGGGTATACGCGTGAAAAACTAAACAAGTTTTCCTCATACCGCGCTCATTTTCCCGCAAAATCAAAATGTAACATTAAAACCCAAATAATTGTAACTTACAAATGGCCTTCTTCTGGCTCAATATTGCTGATGAGAGTCGAATTGGAGTTCCCTTAGTAATGTAATTAACCTAATCAATATCTTAGCAACTGCACTACTCGGCGTACTAAGACTATGTTCTTTAACCAGTTTTTTGTGAGCGTACCTAAAGTTTGAATTGGAAGTTCCTTACAAAATAGTGAAAACTACCCCCTTTCTTCCTTGTATTATTGGAAAGAGCTGAGAAATGACTCTTCAGGGTTGCTACATCAGGGTTTTCCCTAATAAAACTGAGGAAATAAAAATACTCATCGGGAAAATTTTTGAAGGAATAAAAAGTAGAAAAAACCCACCGTATTGAAATTTGAAAAACAAGTTGTATGAAAATGCCGGTGGGGGATTTGAGTGGG
>NW_007410884.1:0-633 GCF_000475195.1 Diaphorina citri
GAAAAATTCCGTTGGTCCTCATTTTTCCTGCTCTATGACTTTGAAACATCACACAAGTAAGCGCAACTGATCTATTCAATGTAATGCTGCGATTGTTGAATGTAGTGGATATGCATTACAAATTTACAACTACAACGTTAGAACCACCTGCTGGTCTCCATTGACACTACAAATGAAGTCATTTGTTATTTGAGATATTGTTTGAGCTGAGAAGTACGTAATTGATAAATAATTATAATGGTAATAGAATTACTTTTTATTCAATAAAATTAACAATAATAATAATTTTAGTTACTCTTACTGGGCCGTTTTACTATTACCTATTGTATTTTAACAAGGACTGTGGGTGTGGGGTTTGAATCCAGCAAATAGTAGATTTTTTTGACTTGGATCAACTTTACTATGAATATTATTGTTTGATATTTTTATAAATGAGATCTTACCCTACTCTACTCCTAGTCATGGTATTTACTCGTAATTCAAGGCTCCAAGCTTAAGCTATAAGGAAGGTAGGGGTCAGACTTCAGAGTGCTCAGTTGCACAGTGAGCTCTCCTCAATACCCCTACGGCCCTACCTACCCTAATATCGAAAAATATCGATATATAGGAATATCGATATTTTACTTTCGATAT
>NW_007410885.1:0-633 GCF_000475195.1 Diaphorina citri
ACTATAATAAATTTTTAATTTATTTCAAAACATCTCTTCATTGTTTTGAACAGCTTGTTGATACCTACGTTCTAAGGCCAGCCACTCACTATCAGATAGACCAGATCAGGTGTCAGATTTACCTGAAAGAGTCAGGTCTACCTGATAGTGTGAGTGCTCATCAGGTATCAGGTAGACCTGACATTCGGACCTTTTTATCCGTACCTATCAGGTCTACCTGACAGTGTGAGTGCTCATCAGGTGTCAGGGTATACCTGTTTCAGGTGTACCTGTCAGGTCTACCTGATAGTGAGTGGCTGGCCTAAGGACCTCTGAAAATCACTTATTGATAAGGTGAGAAAGATAACCTCTCGAACATTATAGTCTGGGGTTGATTCTAAATCAAGCCATCACGTGACAATTATGTTTACATTTGCATAAACATTTACACATAATTTAACATGAACGTGAACATTGTTTACATAAACAACACCGATTAGAACAACATAAACAATGTTTAAGTACATAGTTATATATTGTTTTCAAGCTACCCTTGTTAGTTTGGAGGGTACCGCACGGGGCGAACTTTATCCCAAACAGATAAGGTTCGTTCTCGGAACGGCTGGCTTTCTATCCGGTCCTCCTTTTCTCTTC
>NW_007410886.1:0-633 GCF_000475195.1 Diaphorina citri
CTCCTCCTCTTCCTCCTCCTCCTCCTTCTTCTCTTCCTCCTCCTTCTTTCTCTTTTCTTCCTTCTCTTTCTCCTTCTTCTTTCCACTGAATTTTTCACAGAAAAATGTCTAGAAGAAATTATTTTTGATATTTATTGCAAAGGTTTGTGAAGTCCCTCCTCTCTCTCTCTTTTCCTCTCTCTCTCTCTTTCCTGTGCTTTTACTTAGTTGATGTGTATTTGGCAAGTATGAGTTGAGTGGTTCACCTAATATCACAGTTCAGACGGAAAACTAATTAGAAAGCCATGTCATTACCTATCCATATCGATAAAACCAACAAAAAGATACCTTGTCTCTTTATATCTTGGCTTTCGATTATCCCTCCTTAAGTTCTCACACCAACCTCGGTGGTGTAGTGGTTGGCGCAGTGGACTTCGGATCTGGAGGTTGGTGGTTCGAGTCCAAGTCAAGTCATAAAATCTAGCGCAGTGCATTCAAGCAGGGAACGACATTTGTGACAAGCATTTATGCTTAACACAATGAAAATTCCTCACTTCTCTATTCGATTTCAGGATGATGATAAGTTCTCCCCTATTACAGTTCCACCTACATACATAACCATTATCGTTCTATCCTATAGGACAGGTCGATGAA
>NW_007410887.1:0-633 GCF_000475195.1 Diaphorina citri
TACTTTCTTTACCTACCTAATGTTGTAAATGGTGTCCCTCTGATTCATTTTCGCTGCTGGGTCGCCTGTTTCTTCAAATGCCAACGTATTATTGTTGGTTCCTCTCATTGTTGGTATTGTTGGTTCCTCTTATTGTTGGTTCCTCTGATTGTTGGTTCCTCTTATTGTTGGTATTGTAGGTTCCTCCGCTGTGATTGTTGTGAATCCAATTCCTCACCCTCAGCAACCACACTTTCTACTACTGCTTGAAAGACGTCATCTAACACAAGTACGCACCTCAGCAACCACACTTTCTACTACTGCTTGAAAGACGTCATCTAACACAAGTACGCAACGTCTGAACTGTCTCTGGTCGATCGACATCGTCTGAAAGTCTGAAACACGTTAATACGTTCACTCTATGTATTCAAGCTGTCTTTTCTTTTCGACCCGAAAGCGAAGAGAGAAGGAAGACAGGACAGGAGAAAGCCGCAGCCGAAGACAGGACAGGAGAACCGCAATATCTGTTAAAGTTGGAATAAAGTTCGCCCCGGGCCAGAATCCCAGAATTGTACCCGTGAAAAGAGCAAATTGAGTTTTCAACTTGGAGTTAAATAGATCTTAGGTGACGGAACACGGAACGGCTCCTTGAAA
>NW_007410888.1:0-633 GCF_000475195.1 Diaphorina citri
GAGAGAACGATGAATAAAAAGACAATTGGATGAAGAAATAGATTTAGAGGAAGTACATTGTGGATTCGAAAGGCATGGGAGGGAGAGAGACAGTATGGTGGGATCCACATGAAGAGAGACAAGGACAATGAGAGGGACTAGGATAAGGAAAGGGATTTTTAGACAAGGAAAGGGAATTTGAGACAAAGAGAGGGATAAGGACAAGAAGCTCTTGAGAGGGGAACACTTGAAAATTCCTTGTCCACTCTAATAACATTGGGACTCACTGAGCGAGATATGCTCTACCGAATATGTTTTGTTATATTCGAGGAAACAAAAATAATAATAGACATACTGGGTGAGAGAAAATCGACCTCAATTTTGATTCTGAGAAACATAGCATAAGCAAAGAATAATTATCTGCCCAGATGGTCACCAGTCCGAATAGCAAACACGCGCAACGTTGCCTAACTTCAGTGATCCATCAGGAACATTCAGCGTGCTAACTTTTACTAATGCTCAGTCCAACCCCTTTTTCCGTTAAAATTACTGAACTAAAAAGTAAACCAAATACTCGGAGCACTGTCAGAATTTTCAGCATTCACCCTTCCGTTCAGTGTTGCGACCACCTTGTATATTAATAAAAAAATTCGA
>NW_007410889.1:0-633 GCF_000475195.1 Diaphorina citri
AGATTTAGTAGGATGTCTTTTTGTAGAGGTTTGATAGAGGGAACTGTTAACTAGACTACAAGGCGCGATGCATACTAGTGAAACCTGACGAGTTTCATGAAACTGATTGTGCATTGACATACCTATGAAATGCGTTTCATGAAACGCATTTCTCCAGTGTGCACTGCGCTCAAGTTCCTTTGACGTTGTCGAGACAATGTACGGTGTTAGTCGACGTCGCTCGACGCGGTCGACGGCGTCGACTGTGTTTGAACACAGATTAAGATATTAAGAAATTCTTCGTTTCGCTATAACTTCCGACTAATCTGTCCGATTTTCATGAAATTTGGCCAACAGTTCAACATCTCAAGGATGCTTAAGGCAAAGGAAGAACCTAATCTTACTTTAATTTCCGTCTCTGCCCTCAACATCACCATTAGATTTTGGTCTCCCAGAACTGTCCTGTACATATTGCTCTTTCGTTTGCTCACTCATGTATAAGGTCATCCTGGATGCAGAACCTAATGAATACTGATAGATTGATTGACAATTTCGGTTGGTCCAGTGGTAACGCGCTTAGGCACGGTTGGTCCAGTGGTAACGCGCTTGCTTGCCATGCAGAAGGTCCCGGGTTCGAATCCCACCATCGACAAA
>NW_007410890.1:0-633 GCF_000475195.1 Diaphorina citri
GATTAAACTCTGGAACATCACATTCCCCAAACCAATAGAACCAAGCATGGCTGTGATTAGGCCGCAATCACAATTAATATGTCTTGAAAGTTTGCCCTTGGACATTTCAGTGATTTTAATTAAAATCGAGAAATTCTCGTCTGTCAAAAGGAAAAATCAAAACCTATATCATACATCCAAAAACAATTGTAAAAGTAATAAAGATATTTGTACCCCACTGTTGCAAGATCATGTTTGTAGAGTATAAAACATTGCCTAGATTCGTTTGGGATCAATTAAAATATGTCAAAGTTTAGCACATTTAACATTAGCTTGGAGCAAAAGTTGATCCTTTATAAAGGGCTATTCTTAATAGGCCTATTTCAATTACAGAAATAAACTCAAATTAAATAATCTCAATTAACAACATGTTTTTAATTTCAATTAATCTAATAAAGAAAGATATCACTTTCTTTGGAACTTAAATATTGTAATTTTGCAAAATAATAATCTTATAATAGATAAAATAATAAATGTGCAAAAAAAACTGAGTAGGCAATATGTCTTACGAACATTTTTACATTTCTTTCATTGACACAAATTACAAATTCCACTTTTTCCAACAATCATTTGAAAACACAAAAAACTAAACTG
>NW_007410891.1:0-633 GCF_000475195.1 Diaphorina citri
ATTTTTTATTAGCTTAGGAGATGTTACCTATGTAAAATTTAAAATTGTAATAAATAAATGAAATCAAATCAAATCAAAATCTCTATCTATCTATCTTTCTCTCTCTCTCTCTCTCTCTATCTATCTATCTTTCTCTCTATCTATCTATCTATCTCTCCTTAGTCTCCTTCATTACTAACACGACCTACCTCTCACTCCTTCTTCTCTCTTCCTCCCCTTTCAACCCTTGCCTCCTCCCTCTCTCTCCTCTGTCCCTCCTTGATAGCTCACATTATAACCAATCTTTTTTTCTTCTCCTCCTCCTTCTTGTTCTACTTCTTCCTCCTTGTCCTTGTTGTTCTTCTTCTTTTTCTTGATGTTCATGTTGTTATTGTCGTTGCTCTCCTTCTTCTTTTTTCTTCTTCTTAGGGTCGGCCTATTCTTGTTCTTCTTCTTCTCTAATGACCAACATAACTTACCACATTTTTCCCTCTCTTCTATGATTGTATGTCCCCCCAATTCCTTACATACTCATTCTCTCCTCCCTCCTAAAGGAACAACATAATCATACCTTCTCCCTCTCTCCTTCTTCTTTAATCACCCCTTCTCCCTCTCTCCTCTCTTATTCATTCCCTCCCCTCCTCGTCCTGCCTC
>NW_007410892.1:0-633 GCF_000475195.1 Diaphorina citri
TCTCGAGATAGAGCGATCAGTGTGTGACCTATGAAATGTGAACTGTGAATGAGTTCTTGTTCTTATAATATAAGATTAACAGAATAACATAGGTAATTGAAATTGCAATCAAATTGTATGCATTATTATGTGCATTGTGCACACATACTTTTTTACTTTCCTTACCTATAGGAAGGAAAGTAATGTAATTCACCATCAGATCGTTAGGTCTGTCGTGTGTTAGTAGACTTCAGACTTCTAGAGCCGTCTAGAACACTCTTATGAGTGAAGATAACACATTACACAACACACTAGGTACAGCAGGCTAACCTAACACGCCATGTCACGCGAACACACCAAACTCACGCTGATCATATATTTGGTAATGCCAACACCAATGCTAATACCATGTATGAGTAACTGATTATTTGGTAATGCCAATGTCATGTATAATTGAGTATGTTCCAGAAGAAAGTGAAGAGAAAGCAGCCCATGGCAACCCACAGGGGAATAGAGGCGTGGAAGAAATCACTGTAGGTACTGTTAATAGTGTTAATAGATGCAGTCACAGTTGGAAGTTATGTAGGAACAGAAGATGAGACTGTAGTCATAATAATAGCTCAATCAGTCAACCAGGGAGCAAAGAACTTGAAG
>NW_007410893.1:0-633 GCF_000475195.1 Diaphorina citri
CAAAATATTAAACGTAGGAAAAGTTTTGCTGGCCTCAAAGCGTGTTCCCCGTGTATTTCTTATGGGGAGACTAAAAAAGTCAATATCTCGGGAACGGTTTGGAATTTCGGGATTTCCCCAGTATGTACAAAAAATAAGGAATCCAATGGTGAAAACCGCATCTTCCTAGCTCATCTAGAAGTAGGTTAGAATTAGTATGAGTGAGTGAGTGAGTGAGTGAGTCAGTCAGTTACACAAGGGGCTGTATATATTTAGGACTATCCATCTATCTATCTACACTTCATATTGTCTTTATAATTCAGCAGTCTGTCACTTAGAATGTCAACCTCAAGTCAGCAGTTCTTTAATATGACGTTTGTGTCAGCATATTATGGTTGTGTTGTCTTGTGCTGAATGCTGATTCAGACTGGAGACAATGTTTATTGTCAATTTATCAATGGCGTCTTTGTCAATAGCTATAAGGATTTTTTTTTTCAAGAGTTTTGATAGAGGGAAGTAGGGAAGTACGAGTATAAAGGTGTGTCCAAACATAGTCGACAATCTGTTATTTCTCTTCTCTCCGGTATTACCTACCTACTTTTGTTAAGCTGACACATAGTCAACGGCGTCGATCGAACATCGATGTAGACCGAC
>NW_007410894.1:0-633 GCF_000475195.1 Diaphorina citri
ATATAGGGAATTGTAACTACTGAAGTCCCAAAATCGAAAAGAGAAGGAGTGAGCCAGTGAGCGAAGGACAGAATAGAAGAAAGCCAGCCGTTTCTGGCTAGTAGAAAGGCCCGCCCCACTTACATGGATGGAAATTTTGTGTGAGCGCCTGGAATTAGATTTACGTATGCAATGTGGTAATCACTAAATATTCTGTTGTCATGCGGAGCTTGATGGGGTTCCTATTAGGCACCTACCTGTAATCTTATCTTATATTATAAAAACAAGATCCATTCACTCATTCACAGTTCACATTTCATAGTTCACACACTGATCGCTCTATCGCTCTATCTCGAGAACCACAACACCTAGAAAGCTGAAATTTGGTAGGAATATTCCTTTTATGGTCTATGTGTGCAATAAGAAAGGATTTTGCGAAAATCTAAACTCTAAACCATCAATATTATAAAGGTAGGTATGTATAATTGTATACGTACCTTTGGTAAAGGATACAGGTAGACATAGGTAACTATGAGTTCTCAGGGAGAACCCATACCGCGCCACCAGGGGCCAAAAGATTTTGACACTGAAAAAAATACTTTTTGAATAACCGCCTTTATGTAAAAAAAAAATTTAAAAAAAAAAAAAATCCTT
>NW_007410895.1:0-633 GCF_000475195.1 Diaphorina citri
AAATAGCCTGATAATTTTTTAATTATGCAATGTGCTACACTAAAATGTGAGTTTTAAAGTTTGCTTTATTTTTTTTTATACTTTCTATTATTTTCGTAGGAAGTGTATGAAGGTAGGAACGTACATAGACGGTGTGTATTCATAAGCATTGGAGCTGTTATATTTTCCCAATACATATTATTTTTTATAAAAAGTTTATAAAGTTAATTAAAGTAAGTACTCACCAGTGAAGGCGAAAGATCGTCTTATTGTTTCATGTAGAAATATATTACTTTCTATTATTTTCGTAGGAAGTGTATGAAGGTAGGAACGTACATAGACGGTGTATTCATAAGCATTGGAGCTGTTATATTTTCCCAATACATATTATTTTTATAAAAAGTTTATAAAGTTAATTAAAGTAAGTACTCACCAGTGAAGGCGAAAGATCGTCTTATTGTTTCATGTAGAAATATTGTTGTCAATAATTCTAGGGTAAATCTATGCTGAAAAGAAAGCTAGCAAATAAAACTGTCAGCTCGTTTATTATTATTATTACACTAACAATGTTTTTCTTCATTTATTTTTACTTCGTTTTTGGCAGCATAATAAAAAATCATTTTTATTAAACTACGTTTGACTTTTTATTTTCCT
>NW_007410896.1:0-633 GCF_000475195.1 Diaphorina citri
TGAGAGGAGTCCTACTTTACGCTGTAGCTTAGGTGTGGCGTGGTCAGGTCTGCTAGAGACGCTAGTTGAAGACCGTACTGCCATAACTATCTATTATGTTACAAAAAAGCAGTTATGTTATACTTAAGGTTTTAGAGTTAGGTAAAATGTTACAATCATTAGTGGTGCTGTGTGGCTCTGAAATATTATTCAGAAAGATTCCAGGACCGTGTTTATATGCTGTATGCTGAAATCAGTGTAGTCCTCTGAAGTCAGTCCAAGTAGGTGGATATTCGTAATTTGACCGTACCGATTAAAATTTTATACAATAACAAACCTCGTGTGAGATGAGATCATATTCCGTTGGGTCGATTTGCATTAAACGAACGACACTATTAACTAATATGTACAATTGTACATAATAGTCCTAAGTTAGAAGTAAATTCTGTTACAAATGCCTCGGTTAAGAGTAGGTATTCATTTTTTTCTACAAAACATGGACAAGTGGAATAAGGTCCATTGACCTTCGTAGTAATAAACTCCGTTAGTTTCAACGAGCAAATCCCCAAAAAGTCTCATGAAACGTAAGCTTGATAGTAAAAAAAGTTCAATGTTCATAACCTGTTCTACACCATGTGTGGGAAGCTGCAAGCA
>NW_007410897.1:0-633 GCF_000475195.1 Diaphorina citri
AACACTTTGTTCCAACTGTCACTGCGAGGCGTCAGTCTGTGATTGTTCCTATTGAATAGAAGAACGGAAAATTCCAAGAGTGAAAAAAGGTTGGAATCCCAAAAGTAATATGGAAACAATTGAACGATTGGGCCAGAGGATTTGTAAGATGAAGGCCAAACAAAAATTCCTTTTATCAACTCGTGGATTGACTTTAAGACTGGAATGCAAAGTTCAGAGTACCTCGTGTACATAAAGACCTATCAAACAATTCTATCGAAGCCATAAAGTTCATAGAAAACGCTAGAAATGCAAGATAAAGGAAACGCGGAACAATAAGGTAGAAAATCATTGGTTGAAGATTAATTCATAAGAAGAAGGAAGTGCCAGGAGGAATAATAAAAAGAAAAGAAGAAGGAGAAGGAGAAGAAGAAGAAGAAGAAGATGAAGAAGAAGAAGAAGAAGAAGAAGAAAATAAAGAAAGATGAGAAGGAGGATTTGAAAGAAGTTTCGTTAAATATTTTTTATTTTTTTTTTTTTCCGAGAAGTACCTACTTGACGTCCGACGTAAAAATGTTGTAAAAAAAGAGTTGGTTGCTCTCTTCAGAGCTCTTTTATAATTTTTCTTTAAATTAATAAATAAAGAACTGCTGA
>NW_007410898.1:0-633 GCF_000475195.1 Diaphorina citri
AGGAATCACAATGAGCTCAAAACAAGGAAAGTATGTGAAGCATGGCTACTTGATAGAGGAGATTTGTCAGACTTATCCAGAGCTCAACCAAGAGCTTGAAATGCGGATGCTTGAATTCCGAGCGCAATATCCAACCAAATACCGAGACTGGTACCATTATGAACTAATACCAGCATTACGCAAGTTACAACAGAGACATTGGTCTCATTCTACCACACCGGAGTCATTCAGTAGACGACCCTACAGCCAGGAGTATCTTAGTAGACATGATCAGAGCTATAGTAGAATAGAACAGAAGAGAAAAGCAGAGTTGCATAGTAGATCACATAGTAGAATAGTGCAAGGAGAATCACCAGGGGATGATAGCTCTGGGTCCTGCTACAAGAAGTTCCACTTACCACATACAATATCCAAAATCATTAGTAACCGATGTTTTTTGTATGGACAAGGGAAACAGTTGTCGTCTGGTTTATACCCGGTCAATATACCCCAGTCCCAGTATGTTACCAATCTAGAACAGTTGAAGGAACTTCTACCATTTGAAGATAAGAAGTGTTTCTACGAGTACTTGCAAATGTTTATCGATCAGTCCACGCATCTCTCTGAGAAGTTGTTATATCAACTGGTGCTTCT
>NW_007410899.1:0-633 GCF_000475195.1 Diaphorina citri
AATCACCCGATTGGGCTGTCGGCACCCTAGTTTTTCCCCAGTGTATTAAAATCACAATACATCTATTATAGGTACCAGGAAATAGGAATACTTAGGTTCCTCAGAAGATAATATAGGCAATATGAATACTTGAATAGTCATGTGTAGGTCTGTAGGTATATGTATCTTCCAATGGTTCTTTTCTACAAGGTTTACCATCACTATGGCTTGATTATAAAATTATACAACAGAAGGGTACCGTTCCAGAGCTGAAGATAACGCAGCCTGTAGGCAGAGCACAGGTTTTTGTTTAGCATTTCATAGGTTAAACCTAGGATGATCATAATCTTATGGATAAGATACAGACCCGAGATAGTGTGTATGGGGATAGATTATGTATAGAATCGGCTTTAAGCAAGGTACACACGATATGTCTACCACCGTGATGGTCTTCCACCTTAGTCTTTCGACGCATCATTGCTCATGTACACGATATTTGCTCAAATTTCAGGTCTCAACAAGAGAAAGTTGAACAAAAGTCGCGTACACACTCAACGATCTGTCGAAAGTCCAGGTTAATAATAATAGTGCTTATTTATACTGCTCGCATAGGACTGAAAAGTCCCTTTACTCCAGCAGTGGGCTACTACTATT
>NW_007410900.1:0-633 GCF_000475195.1 Diaphorina citri
GGTGCATCCATACCTCTCACAGAGGAGAACAAGGACGAGTACATACGGTAAGTCGATACCTCTCACAGAGGAGAATAAGTCAATACCTCTCACAGAGGAGAATAAGTCAATACCTCTCACAGAGGAGAATAAGTCAGTACCTCTCACAGAGGAGAATAAGTCAATACCTCTCACAGAGGAGAATAACACCCATATTTATGAACAAAATGCTGGCTCTTTAGTTCGTGCCAAGCATAGTCTCAAGGCATTTGATTGGTCAATTTTGACTTGAGACTGATCTAAGAACGATCATTTCTGTTCATATATACGAGTGTAAGTCAATACCTCTCACAGAGGAGAATAAATAAGTCGATACCTCTCACAGAGGAGAATAAATAAGTCAATACCTCTCACCCTATCGAATCCTTTGAAAGCTAGAAAGTAATGCCGATTTTGGGGTTAAAATAGTGGAGGTTGAAATAATCGAGGTTCTACTGTATATTAAAAGAAAAACTAACATTTCATTCTATTTCTCAGGCTGGTAATTGAGTGGAGGTTTGTATCGCGGGTAGAAGAACAAATGAAAGCATTCCTGGAAGGATTCAACGCCCTGGTACCTCTGAACCTAATCAAAATATTTGACGAACATGAACT
>NW_007410901.1:0-633 GCF_000475195.1 Diaphorina citri
CAGAGGTAGGGATAGGCAAGGGAACTCGCCCGGCAATATATGACACGGTCACACGAAGCGAGGAATTACTGCGAGTTTTCTTTGATGCGTGATTAAAAACCGACTGGCGATGGCTCGCTGCGAGTGCTGCTCGGGGTGAGGAAACTCGGGGGATTTTACCCATCTACACGACGCGAGGGAGCGGAAGCGAGGTAAATGCGCGAGTAGACTCGCTTCGTCTAAACCTACCTTAATATTTACAATGAAGTACAATATCAACACAAAAAACAAAAGTAAAGGAAAAAAAAAAGCAGCAGAAGTAAAAGGGTTTCTTTCGGTACATAAGAGAGGTTTTGTTGTTTGTCATTTGGACAGGTCTGGAGCTTTTGGCTCTCTCGTGGGAGGAACTTCTTTTAAGAATTACGAAGAAGAAAAGGAAGACGAAGAGGAAGAAGAAGAAGAAACAGAAGAAAATCTTGAGGTCTCAAGCTTTTTCCGCCACACACGTTACGACGTGACGTGACGTGACGTGAGACCTGGGTGTGACAGACGGTTCTAGGTGTCTTGGTGTCCTCTAGTCATCTTAACCACCCTGAACTCTCACGACATCACATTATGCATACGTTAAATATGATTTTTATCACAGTCAGCAAT
>NW_007410902.1:0-633 GCF_000475195.1 Diaphorina citri
GTAATTGAACCCACGACCTAGCGATTACAAACCAGGCGTTATACAGAAGTAACCCAGGCGTTTTACAAGCCCACTTCTGTGGCCGAGTGGTCAAGAGCACTGACCCTCAACCCGGAGGTGCTGGGTTCGAATCCCGGCCAGGGCGGAAATTTTCAAACCAAACTTTTCCGTCCTTGGATGGGTATGGATGTAAAAGAATGCCTTGAAGTATTGCGAAAGCGGTATCGAGGTAAAAAAAGAGGATAAAATTCGCCGTGGGCGGTAATTGAACCCACAATCCATCACTTACAAGGCAGTCATTTTAGAGAAGCTAAACCGAATGTGTTCTTACCTGTGAGGAAGCAGGAGAATCACTGGACAGAGTAAGTGTGCTGGGTTCGAATCCCGGCCAGGGCGGAAATTTTCTAACCAAACTTTTCCGTTCTTGGATAGGCATGGATGTAAAAGAATGTCTTGAAGTAATACGAAAGCGATACCGAGGTAAAAAAGGGATAAAATTTGCCCCCGGGCAGTAATTGAACCCACGATCTATCACTTACAAGGCAGTCATTTTAGAGAAGCTAAACCGAATGTGTTCTTACCTGTGAGGAAGCAGGAGAATCACTGGACAGAGTAAGTACAGGGGACACCTCA
>NW_007410903.1:0-633 GCF_000475195.1 Diaphorina citri
CATAAGTAGGTAATAAACCAGCCTAGTTAGCTTGGAAGGAAGCGCGCCTGCCTTACTGTCTTGTAAGCACTAGGTCACAGGTTTGATTCCCGCCCGGTGCTTTTTTTATCCTAAACGCTTAAGGTTCGGTCTGGGAACGGCGAGCTTTCTCCGACCTTTCTTCTCTTTTCGATTTCGGGACGATAAGGCCTCCCTTTATTAAAACTAACTCTTGGAATTTACATTCACTTTGTATTTTTATAACATTTGCGAACGGTAAATCCGATTTCGGTGGAATTGGGTAGATTTTCAAAGAACCGATTTATATTGCGAACGGTAAATCCGATTTCGGTGGAATAAGGTAGATTTTCAAAGAACCGAGAGTAAAAATGTCTACGCTAAGTGCTACTGTGCTACCAGTAGGTATCTAAGCGCTTCCTTTGAACATTAAAATTGAGAAGGTAAGGTATTATGTCAGTAAAAGTGTCAATCCAGTAAAGTGCCTCAAAAGTAGGTACCTACCTACCTGACCTTCTTCTTCCATAAAAAAAAGCCCCATTACGTCACTGTGACCTGGTCAGATCTTTTGTGACTTAATTATTTTTAATCATTTCATAAAAAAAAAAAAAAAAAAAAAACGCAAACGTTAAACAA
>NW_007410904.1:0-632 GCF_000475195.1 Diaphorina citri
ACCAAGTTGTCATCATTTGAGTAAACAAATATAAAGGGAGGGTACAAAACACTGCCACTAGAGCAGAGGCTCCCAATCTTTTGAGTACCGCCTTACCGCGTACCTACCACCTGACACCTCAAAGTTCTTTTGACGTACCATCAGTTTTGTGTGGTTTGGGGTTTAAATAAAAATATTATATCGCCGCAGGCGAAATTTTTTGTTAATGTTGTAGTAACGATGTCACAATTTTTTGGTGGACTGATTGTAGATTTTTTTCTCTCCCAACCAGGGTTGCCAGATTTTTTCACATTTACGAGGCAAATCATAAAAATAGGTTTTTCAAATCTCTTAATCGCGTACCACTAGTGGTAAGCGTACCACAGATTGGGAACCTCTTTACTAGAGAGAAAGAGAGAGGAGGGGAGAGTTGAGAGTAGGAGGGAGAGAGAGAGAGAGAGAAATAGGGTGGGAGAGAGAGGAAGAGAGAAATACATGAGAGAGAGGGTGAGAGAGATATAGAGAGGGAGGGCGAGAGAGATGGAGAGAGATAGAGAGAGAACTGGAAGAAGAGATAGAGGAAGGATCGGGAGAGAGAAAACCAGGAGATTGAGAGAGAAAGAGAGGGTGAATGAGTGAAAGAGGGGAGAGAT
>NW_007410905.1:0-632 GCF_000475195.1 Diaphorina citri
AATCGAAGTTCGGAGTGTTTCTCTCGTAATGCCCCTGAGCAACACGTGTATATTTTGCATAGGAGAATCGTATTTACTCGCAAGTAGTTATACTCTTTAATAGTTTATAGTTATCATGTTATTATCACCAGAGGTGTCAGAAGTATAGACAGGATTCTTCAGAAGTAGTAAGATTTGGTTAGGCTTAGTAAATGGCAAAGCTAGGTATGTATCTGCTGCAAATTATTGGAGAACAGATTCGTCATATTGTAGAGTTGTAGACGAACCTTTTCGAAACGAAAAAGGCTTTAAGGCTAACTTGTTTTGTAACACCAGTTATCAGCACATTCGATAATAACTAGGCATACCTACTTTACATAAGCATCATTGCATGACAAAACTCAAACCACAAATCAAACTACCACCACAAATCAAAACAGCCTTCATATCTGCTGCAAATTATTGGAGAACAGATTCGTCATATTGTAGAGTTGTAGACAAACCTTTTCGAAACGAAAAAGGCTTTAAGGCTAACTTGTTTTGTAACACCAGTTATCAGCACATTCGATAATAATTAGGCATACCTACTTTACATAAGCATCATTGCATGACAAAACTCAAACCACAAATCAAACTACCACCACAAATCAAAA
>NW_007410906.1:0-632 GCF_000475195.1 Diaphorina citri
GATGGCGTGCGATCTAATTTGTAATTTATTTGCATCAATAAATAATAATAATAACAGTGGTAATACAATATGATAAATAACTTGAACTATGAAATGGACTTTAAAAGTCAATAAAATGTGCCATTTTGTGTATTCTTTTTTTATCTTAATTTTTTTACGATAAGGTATTGTAGCTTAAATATAGGTAGTAATAAAGAATACACATTTTATTGTGATGCATACTTTACTATGGTTTAGCACAGGCGCTATTTCGCAAAAATCTGGTGTGAACATCACACGACTTTCCTTATCCTATTGAATGATGCTTATTTGAGTGTTCTTTTACCCTAACTTTTACAATATCTCTAACAGTTTAGTCGGTATACCTGAAAATTGCCAAAAAACGGTCGAAATCTGTCCAAAAGCGGTAAAAATACCGCCAACCACTGTACCTATGTCAACCAAACGTTTTGTGTTGCATCCTTGTCACATTTGTGAATTACATACCAAATTTCAAGTCTCTAGCTCTTACCGTTCTCGAGATATTTTGTTTACAGACAGACACACACACAGAGACACACACGGACCAATGGCTGAAACTTTGGATTTATGCTCTAGGGACCTCAAAACGTGTTTTGGCACTAAAAACTGAC
>NW_007410907.1:0-632 GCF_000475195.1 Diaphorina citri
AATCTTCCGCAGATTATACCCTGAGAAAATGAGATTGTTGAAAAAAGTTCCATGATGATTATGATACCAATTTGATTCTCATTATTTTTTGAAAGTCTGCGGGGGTGTAGGTTCCCCGCCCCCTCAAGACCCCAACAGTTAGGTAACTAAGTCAAAGAAAGAAGAAGAAGAAGAAGAGTAGGAGAAGGAAAAGAAGAAAAGTAGGAGAAAGATTAGGAGAAGAAAGATAGTAGGAGGAGGAGAAGAAAGAGGAGGAGGAGAAGAAAGAGGAGAAGGAGAAAGAGGAGAAGGAGAAAGAGGAGGAGGAGAAGAAAGAGGAGTAGGAGAAGAAAGAGGAGGAGAAAGAGGAGGAGGAGAAGAAAGAGGAGGAGGAGAAGAAAGAGGAGAAGGAGAAAGAGGAGGAGAAGAAGAAAGAGGAGGAGAAAGAGGAGGAGGAGAAGAAAGAGGAGGAGAAAGAGGAGGAGGAGAAGAAAGAGGAGGAGAAGGAGAAAGAGGAGGAGGAGAAGAAAGAGGAGGAGAAAGAGGAGAAGGAGAAGAAAGAGGAGGAGGAGAAGAAAGAGGAGGAGGAGAAAGAGGAGGAGGAGAAGAAAGAGGAGGAGGAGAAGAAAGAGGAGGAGGAGAAAGAGGAGGAG
>NW_007410908.1:0-632 GCF_000475195.1 Diaphorina citri
GTAGGTAGGTATTTGATCAGTTTTAATTAACAAACGACATTGTTATTTAGAAGGTATAATTACACAAAACTCGCAAATCTGAAATTAAACTGTTACCTACTAAGCCTACTATACTAACCGAAAAACCGAAACTGATTACTGAATAACTGTAAAGTGTAACTGTAACTGAAAAAAAATTGTCCGTCAAAACAAAACAAACAAATTAAAGAACTAAAAAAATCATGTTTCAATTGAGGTTATAATTCCGATATTGTGAAACAAGGGATGAGGGGAAATGTGTGGTTTTTCACATTCTTCTCACATGGACTCTTACGGCACTTCCCCTCTTTCTCTAAAAATCTTGGCTAGATGGGCAAGGGGGGTATAACAAGTAACAAGTGTGGGTGAAGAGAGAGGAAGAGTTGAGACTGTTCTACATCTACAATCGTCGCTCATGGAGTTCTATACCTATGCCTATGCACTCTCTAATGATATGTATTGTACATTATACACCGGCGGTCACCACATCTTACAATGTTGCCAGATTCTGTTTTACTTTTACCCGATCCCTACACTTATGGTGGATTTCACCAACACAAACAATATGGTTCGTCAGACTAATCGACCGTTAGTGATTATGCGCCATTTTCTCA
>NW_007410909.1:0-632 GCF_000475195.1 Diaphorina citri
TCAACTGTCTCGAATCACATTTCCCCCTCAATTTTATGGCACATATTGTGATTTGTGATAAAATTATAAAAATATTCAGCTTGAATTCTTGACCGACCGCAAGTAGTGGTTTGTTGGTTTTTCTTCTTAACCGCAATCGCTACCAATAAGTTAGTTTCGATCACCATTAGTTCCTTTTTTTTTCTTCCTCTCATGATCGATCAAACCTACCTAAAAGTAACAGGTATACCTATATCCTTATGCGATAGGCTTATTCCATAGGAACGATGGGCAACCAGCAACTAGGTAGTAGACAAAAAGGCACTTTGACCGCAACTAGTTTGAAAAAAGCTCGTTTTTACCGCGCACAGGTAGGTAGCATGCGAAAGTTCATTCGGATCGCAACTAGTAATATCAGTATGCGAAAGTTCATTCGGACCGCATCTAGTAATATCAGTATGCGAAAGTTCGTTCGGACCGCAACTACTTCTACTCCTTCTCAGTCTACTTCCCCTCTCTTCCTTGTATGTTTCTTCTCCTCCCTCCCCTACTTCCCCCCTTCTACTTCCCCTCTTAGGGTTGTCAAGTGATCGGCACACTGATTGACTGATGATTGACAGGGGTGGCTTTGAAACATTTCAAACCCGACTGAC
>NW_007410910.1:0-632 GCF_000475195.1 Diaphorina citri
GCCTAGGAAAACAACATGGAGGATTTTTCAGTCTAGAAGAAATTTTTATAGAAGCGAAAGCCTAATTTTTCTAGTGAAATTATCAGAAGTTTTTTAAGAAGAAAATATTGGAGATTTATAGAAAAGAAGTTTATTTGGAAGAGAAGATATTGTATACATTGTTAATTGCCACAAATTTGAGATAATAAAGCCATTCGCCATTTGTTACTACCCTTTGTGAAGTTCCTTGAAAACCCTGTGTAGTGAGTAACCACCATTCCTTTAGTCAACATTTCACAGCTATGTGGTGAGTCGTCTCTAGTCAACTTTTCACAGCTATGTGGTGAGTCGACAAACCAAGCTTCCACTGCAGTTTTCACCACATAGTTTATGGTAGCCGGAGCGTGGTTCCTAGTCTTAGTGAGTAACCACCATTCCTTTAGTCAACATTTCACAGCTATGTGGTGAGTCGTCAAACCAAGCTTCCACTGCAGTTCTGCCACATAGTTTATGGTAGCCGGAGCGTGGTTGCTAGTGATTTTTGACATTTGTCAATGTCACCTACATCGCATATTTGATGGCTGTGGTCCAGAAGAGGAACTTTACTCGAAGTAAGAACGAATTAGTGAAATTGAAGGAGGTGATAGAAGGAG
>NW_007410911.1:0-632 GCF_000475195.1 Diaphorina citri
ATGCACCTCAAACTATCCTGGACTTCTATGACAAACGTGATGAAGATGCTCTGAGTGACAAGCTAATCGAATTTGACGTAGAAGAATCTGAAATACAGGCGTTTTACAAAGGTATGTATGTAAAAAAATTATAAATTTCCAATTTGAAAACTTTGGATAGTTCATGGCAACGGTAGCCTTTCTTTTAACTTTAGGATCATTCCTATTTGTGCGATCTGCTGGAGCGAAAACGTCCGAAAACTTTGCTTTTTAAAGTCAACCCATAAAGTGAAAATTTTCCAATTTCCTGAACATGTGTTTATACTGTACAAAATACAGTATAGCTGTTTGGTCCAAGTTTATATTGACCTACTAAATATTGAATACTAAATATCGTAGAACGCTAAACTTACAATAACATGATGAAGTTCGTCTTGTCAGAAAACTTTTCTCAAAATGAAACAGGATGTTTCAACACACTCTGTGTCGCCAGAAATAGATGCTCTTTCGTCATATGTCTCGTTTTGAACAGAGTTCAATAAATTTTGATCACAACTTTACTGTAGGTGAAGTAAAAACTTCCTCAAATTTTAAATTCGCATATTAATAAAATATTAATGCAATTTGTAAAATGTAACAACTGAGTTGTTATG
>NW_007410912.1:0-632 GCF_000475195.1 Diaphorina citri
ACATATAATCAAGTTCGAGTGGTTAATAGAAGATTTAAATTTACGAGACATAGATTGACTAGCATAGGTAATATGAGGTACATTTTGGGTAAGATTAGGTACATGACTAGAGATAGTAGAGACAGAGTTGTGCTGATTCTGAATAGGTAATTGAAAGGAGGAAGTATTATATTGAGTGGAGGGTGGGTAAAAAGAGATAGAATGAGTGGGGGGTGAAATGCTGGTAGAGATAGTAAGAATGGGGGGTGAGTGAATGATGGTTGACTGTGGTTCGTGATGGGCCATATAATCTTGGCTAGAGACCATCAACCCCCCTTGGTGCAGCTACACCACCATCACCCCCACCACCACCACCTCTGTGGCCGAGTGGTCAAGAGCACTGACTCTCATCCTGGAGGTGCTGGGTTCAAATCCCGGCCAGGGCGGAAATTTTCTGACCGAACTTTTGCGTTCTTGGATAGGCATGGATGTAAAAGAATATGCCTTGAAGTGATGCGAACGCGATTTCAAGGTACAATAATTGTTAAAAATCGTAAAAAAAAACCCACACCCTCACTTACCATTTCTACATGATGATGTGCGAAATCATTGAGCAAAACCTTCAGGCAATAGAGAACTTCTATCTTGGAATA